>NW_026609803.1:204342-344051 GCF_029499605.1 Hyla sarda
TAATGTAGTATGAGGTGTATATAATGTAGTATGAGGTATATATAATGTAGTATGAGGGTATATAAATGTAGTATGAGGTATATATAATGTAGTATGAGGTGTATATTATAATGTAGTATGAGGTATATATAATGTAGTATGAGGTATATAATGTAGGTATAAGTAGTATGAGGTATATAATGTAGTATGAGGTGTATATAATGTAGTATGAGGTATATATAATGTAGTATGAGGTGTATATAATGTAGTATGAGGTATATAATGTAGTATGAGTATATAATGTAGTATGAGGTATATATAATGTAGTATGAGGTATATATAATGTAGTATGAGGTGTATATAATGTAGTATGAGGTATATATAATGTAGTATGAGGTGTATATAATGTAGTATGAGGTATATATAATGTAGTATGAGGTATATATAATGTAGTATGAGGTATATATAATGTAGTATGAGGTGATATAATGTAGTATGAGGTATATAATGTAGTATGAGGTATATATAATGTAGTATGAGGTGTATATATAATGTAGTATGAGGTGTATATAATGTAGTATGAGGTATATATAATGTAGTATGAGGTGTATATAATGTAGTATGAGGTATATATAATGTAGTATGAGGTGTATATATAATGTAGTATGAGGTATATATAATGTAGTATGAGGTGTGTATATAAGGTGTATGAGTATATATAATGTAGTATGAGGTATATATAATGTAGTATGAGGTATATATAATGTAGTATGAGGTGTGTATATAAGGTGTATGAGGTATATATAATGTAGTATGAGGTGTGTATATAAGGTGTATGAGGTATATATAATGTAGTATGAGGTGTGTATATAAGGTGTATAGGTATATATAATGTAGTATGAGGTATATATAATGTAGTATGAGGTATATATAATGTAGTATGAGGTATATATAGTGTAGTATGAGGTATATATAATGTAGTATGAGGTGTATATAATGTAGTATGAGGTATATATAATGTAGTATGAGGTATATATAATGTAGTATGAGGTATATATAATGTAGTATGAGGTATATAAGGTGTATGAGGTATATATAATGTATTATGAGGTGTATATAATGTAGTATGAGGTGTATAATGTAGTATGAGGTGTATATAATGTAGTATGAGGTATATATAATGTAGTATGAGGTATATATAATGTAGTATGAGGTATATATAATGTAGTATGAGGTATATATAATGTAGTATGAGGTATATATAATGTAGTATGAGGTGTATATAATGTAGTATGAGGTGTATATAATGTAGTATGAGGTATATATAATGTAGTATGAGGTGTATATAATGTAGTATGAGGTGTATATAATGTAGTATGAGGTATATATAATGTAGTATGAGGTATATATAATGTAGTATGAGGTATATATAATGTAGTATGAGGTATATATAATGTAGTATGAGGTATATATAATGTAGTATGAGGGTGTATATATACAGTATAAGGTGTATGAGGTATATATAATGTAGTATGAGGTATATATAATGTAGTATGAGGTGTATATAATGTAGTATGAGGTATATATAATGTAGTATGAGGTATATATAATGTAGTATGAGGTATATATAATGTAGTATGAGGTATATATAATGTAGTATGAGGGTATATAATGTAGTATGAGGTATATATAATGTAGTATGAGGTATATATAATGTAGTATGAGGTATATATAATGTAGTATGAGGTGTATATAAGGTGTATGAGGTATATATAATGTAGTATGAGGTATATAAGGTGTATGAGGTATATATAATGTAGTATGAGGTATATAAGGTGTATGAGGTGTATATAATGTAGTATGAGGTGTATATAATGTAGTATGAGGTGTATATATAATGTAGTATGAGGTATATATAATGTAGTATGAGGTATATATAATGTAGTATGAGGTGTATATAAGGTGTATGAGGTATATATAATGTAGTATGAGGTGTATATAATGTAGTATGAGGTATATATAATGTAGTATGAGGTATATATAATGTAGTATGAGGTATATATAATGTAGTATGAGGTAATATAATGTAGTATGAGGTATATATAATGTAGTATGAGGTGTATATAATGTAGTATGAGGTGTATATAATGTAGTATGAGGTATATATAAGGTGTATGAGGTATATATAAGGTGTATGAGGTATATATAATGTAGTATGAGGTATATATAATGTAGTATGAGGTATATATAATGTAGTATGAGGTATATATAATGTAGTATGAGGTATATATAATGTAGTATGAGGTTTATATAATGTAGTATGAGGTATATATAATGTAGTATGAGGTATATATAATGTAGTATGAGGTATATATAATGTAGTATGAGGTTTATATAATGTAGTATGAGGTATATATAATGTAGTATGAGGTAAATATAATGTAGTATGAGGTATATATAATGTAGTATGAGGTGTATATATAATGTAGTATGAGGTGTATATAATGTAGTATGAGGTATATATAAGGTGTATGAGGTATATATAAGGTGTATGAGGTATATATTAAGGTGTATGAGGTATATATAATGTAGTATGAGGTATATATAATGTAGTATGAGGTATATATAATGTAGTATGAGGTATATATAATGTAGTATGAGGTTATATAATGTAGTATGAGGTTTATATAATGTAGTATGAGGTATATATAATGTAGTATGAGGTATATATAATGTAGTATGAGGTATATATAATGTAGTATGAGGTATATATAATGTAGTATGAGGTATATATAATGTAGTATGAGGTATATATAATGTAGTATGAGGTATATATAATGTAGTATGAGGTATATATAATGTAGTATGAGGTATATATAATGTAGTATGAGGGTATATATAATGTAGTATGAGGTGTATATAAGGTGTATGAGGTATATATAAGGTGTATGAGGTATATATAATGTAGTATGAGGTATATATAATGTAGTATGAGGTATATATAATGTAGTATGAGGTATATATAATGTAGTATGAGGTATATATAATGTAGTATGAGTGTATATAATGTAGTATGAGGTATATATAATGTAGTATGAGGTATATATAATGTAGTATGAGGTATATATAATGTAGTATGAGGTATATATAATGTAGTATGAGGTGTATATAATGTAGTATGAGGTATATATAATGTAGTATGAGGTATATATAATGTAGTATGAGGTATATATAATGTAGTATGAGGTATATATAATGTGTATGAGGTATATATAATGTAGTATGAGGTATATATAATGTAGTATGAGGTGTATATAATGTAGTATGAGGTATATATAATGTAGTATGAGGTATATATAATGTAGTATGAGGTATATATAATGTAGTATGAGGTATATATAATGTAGTATGAGGTATATATAATGTAGTATGAGGTATATATAAGGTGTATGAGGTATATATAATGTAGTATGAGGTATATATAATGTAGTATGAGGTATATATAATGTAGTATGAGGTATATATAATGTAGTATGAGGTATAGTATAATGTAGTATGAGGTATATATAATGTAGTATGAGGTATATATAATGTAGTATGAGGTATATATAATGTAGTATGAGGTATATATAATGTAGTATGAGGTATATATAATGTAGTATGAGGTGTATATAATGTAGTATGAGGTGTATATAATGTAGTATGAGGTATATATAATGTAGTATGAGGTATATATAATGTAGTATGAGGTATATATAATGTAGTATGAGGTATATATAATGTAGTATGAGGTATATATAATGTAGTATGAGGTGTGTATATAATACAGTATAAGGTGTATGAGGTATATATAATGTAGTATGAGGTATATATAATGTAGTATGAGGTGTATATAATGTAGTATGAGGTATATATAATGTAGTATGAGGTATATATAATGTAGTATGAGGTATATATAATGTAGTATGAGGTATATATAATGTAGTATGAGGTATATATAATGTAGTATGAGGTGTGTATATAATACAGTATAAGGTGTATGAGGTATATATAATGTAGTATGAGGTATATATAATGTAGTATGAGGTGTATATAATGTAGTATGAGGTATATATAATGTAGTATGAGGTATATATAATGTAGTATGAGGTATATATAATGTAGTATGAGGTATATATAATGTAGTATGAGGTATATATAATGTAGTATGAGGTGTATATATAATGTAGTATGAGGTATATATAATGTAGTATGAGGTATATATAATGTAGTATGAGGTATATATAATGTAGTATGAGGTATATATAATGTAGTATGAGGTATATATAATGTAGTATGAGGTATATATAATGTAGTATGAGGTATATATAATGTAGTATGAGGTATATATAATGTAGTATGAGGTATATATAATGTAGTATGAGGTGTATATAATGTAGTATGAGGTATATATAATGTAGTATGAGGTGTATATAATGTAGTATGAGGTGTATATATAGTGTAGTATGAGGTATATATAATGTAGTATGAGGTGTATATATAGTGTAGTATGCGGTATATATAATGTAGTATGAGGTATATATAATGTAGTATGAGGTATATATAATGTAGTATGAGGTATATATAATGTAGTATGAGGTATATATAATGTAGTATGAGGTATATATAATGTAGTATGAGGTATATATAATGTAGTATGAGGTGTATATAATGTAGTATGAGGTGTATATAATGTAGTATGAGGTATATATAATGTAGTATGAGGTATATATAATGTAGTATGAGGTATATATAATGTAGTATGAGGTATATATAATGTAGTATGAGGTATATATAATGTAGTATGAGGTGTATATAATGTAGTATGAGGTATATATAATGTAGTATGAGGTATATATAATGTAGTATGAGGTATATATAATGTAGTATGAGGTATATATAATGTAGTATGAGGTGTGTATAATGTAGTATGAGGTATATATAATGTAGTATGAGGTATATATAATGTAGTATGAGGTGTATATATAATACAGTATAAGGTGTATGAGGTATATATAATGTAGTATGAGGTATATATAATGTAGTATGAGGTATATATAATGTAGTATGAGGTATATATAATGTAGTATGAGGTATATATAATGTAGTATGAGGTATATATAATGTAGTATGAGGTGTATATAATGTAGTATGAGGTGTATATAATGTAGTATGAGGTATATATAATGTAGTATGAGGTATATATAATGTAGTATGAGGTATATATAATGTAGTATGAGGTGTATATAATGTAGTATGAGGTGTGTATATAATGTAGTATGAGGTATATATAATGTAGTATGAGGTGTGTATCAATATGAGGCGTATATATGGTGTAGTTTGAGGTGTATGATGTACTTACAGTGTAGTATGAGGTGTGTATACATAGTGTAGTATGAGGTATATGACATATATAAGGAGCATTATGACGTCACGTCCCTTCACCTCACCTCTCCCGCCGGTTTCTCCCTCAGCTCCTGCTCTCCGCACGTGCTTCCTGTATCACATGACGCGCAGCGCGCCCGCGGATTGGCTGTCTCACCCCTCACTTGTTACTGTACATTCAGGACGGGACGCGGTTCTGAGGTAAATGTTATCGGCTCGTCTCACGGGCCACAGGGTGTACGGGGTCCCAAGGTGAACGGGATCACAAGGTGTACGGGGTCCCAAGGTGAACGGGATCACAAGGTGTACGGGGTCCCAAGGTGAACGGGATCACAAGGTGTACGGGGTCCCAAGGTGAACGGGGCCACACGCTGCGACTCCACCGCCCGATCCGGGTGTAGTAAGATGGCAGCTCTTTGTTTGGGTTAAGGCTGTTTCATCCAATAAGTTGCGAGCACCGAGCACTGACCCCGCCCACACCGTGACCGGTGCCGAAGGAGGTGAGTGTGGCCCCTACAGGAAGTGATAGCTACGGGGCCCTCTGGGATCAATCTGTTATCCTCACAGCAGTACATAGAATGTAATGTAATGTCCTCACAGCAGTACAGAGAATGTAATGTAATGTCCTCACAGCAGTACAGAGAATGTAATGTCCTCACAGCAGTACAGAGAATGTAATGTCCTCACAGCAGTACAGAGGATGTAATGTAATGTCCTCACAGCAGTACAGAGAATGTAATGTAATGTCCTCACAGCAGTACAGAGAATGTAATGTCCTCACAGCAGTACAGAGAATGTAATGTAATGTCCTCACAGCAGTACAGAGGATGTAATGTAATGTCCTCACAGCAGTACAGAGGATGTAATGTAATGTCCTCACAGCAGTACAGAGGATGTAATGTAATGTAATGTCCTCACAGCAGTACAGAGGATGTAATGTAATGTCCTCACAGCAGTACAGAGAATGTAATGTAATGTCCTCACAGCAGTACATAGAATGTAATGTAATGTCCTCACAGCAGTACAGAGAATGTAATGTCCTCACAGCAGTACAGAGGATGTAATGTAATGTCCTCACAGCAGTACAGAGAATGTGATGTAATGTCCTCACAGCAGTACAGAGGATGTAATGTAATGTCCTCACAGCAGTACATAGAATGTAATGTAATGTCCTCACAGCAGTACAGAGGATGTAATGTCCTCACAGCAGTACAGAGGATGTAATGTCCTCACAGCAGTACAGAGGATGTAATGTAATGTCCTCACAGCAGTACAGAGGATGTAATGTAATGTCCTCACAGCAGTACAGAGGATGTAATGTCCTCACAGCAGTACAGAGGATGTAATGTCCTCACAGCAGTACAGAGAATGTAATGTAATGTCCTCACAGCAGTACAGAGGATGTAATGTCCTCACAGCAGTACAGAGAATGTAATGTCCTCACAGCAGTACAGAGAATGTAATGTCCTCACAGCAGTACAGAGAATGTAATGTAATGTCCTCACAGCAGTACAGAGGATGTAATGTAATGTCCTCACAGCAGTACAGAGAATGTAATGTAATGTCCTCACAGCAGTACAGAGGATGTAATGTCCTCACAGCAGTACAGAGGATGTAATGTCCTCACAGCAGTACAGAGAATGTAATGTCCTCACAGCAGTACAGAGGATGTAATGTAATGTCCTCACAGCAGTACAGAGGATGTAATGTAATGTCCTCACAGCAGTACAGAGGATGTAATGTAATGTCCTCACAGCAGTACAGAGAATGTAATGTAATGTCCTCACAGCAGTACAGAGGATGTAATGTAATGTCCTCACAGCAGTACAGAGGATGTAATGTAATGTCCTCACAGCAGTACAGAGGATGTAATGTAATGTCCTCACAGCAGTACAGAGGATGTAATGTAATGTCCTCACAGCAGTACAGAGGATGTAATGTAATGTCCTCACAGCAGTACAGAGGATGTAATGTAATGTAATGTCCTCACAGCAGTACAGAGGATGTAATGTAATGTCCTCACAGCAGTACAGAGGATGTAATGTAATGTCCTCACAGCAGTACAGAGGATGTAATGTAATGTCCTCACAGCAGTACAGAGGATGTAATGTAATGTCCTCACAGCAGTACAGAGGATGTAATGTAATGTCCTCACAGCAGTACAGAGAATGTAATGTAATGTCCTCACAGCAGTACAGAGGATGTAATGTAATGTTCTCACAGCAGTACAGAGGATGTAATGTCCTCACAGCAGTACAGAGGATGTAATGTCCTCACAGCAGTACAGAGGATGTAATGTCCTCACAGCAGTACAGAGGATGTAATGTAATGTCCTCACAGCAGTACAGAGAATGTAATGTAATGTCCTCACAGCAGTACAGAGAATGTAATGTAATGTCCTCACAGCAGTACAGAGGATGTAATGTAATGTCCTCACAGCAGTACAGAGGATGTAATGTCCTCACAGCAGTACAGAGGATGTAATGTCCTCACAGCAGTACAGAGGATGTAATGTCCTCACAGCAGTACAGAGGATGTAATGTAATGTCCTCACAGCAGTACAGAGGATGTAATGTAATGTCCTCACAGCAGTACAGAGAATGTTATGTAATGTCCTCACAGCAGTACAGAGGATGTAATGTAATGTCCTCACAGCAGTACAGAGGATGTAATGTAATGTCCTCACAGCAGTACATAGAATGTAATGTAATGTCCTCACAGCAGTACATAGAATGTAATGTAATGTCCTCACAGCAGTACAGAGGATGTAATGTAATGTCCTCACAGCAGTACAGAGAATGTAATGTAATGTCCTCACAGCAGTACAGAGGATGTAATGTAATGTCCTCACAGCAGTACAGAGAATGTAATGTAATGTCCTCACAGCAGTACAGAGAAAGTAATGTCCTCACAGCAGTACAGAGAATGTAATGTCCTCACAGCAGTACAGAGAATGTAATGTAATGTCCTCACAGCAGTACAGAGGATGTAATGTAATGTCCTCACAGCAGTACAGAGGATGTAATGTAATGTCCTCACAGCAGTACAGAGGATGTAATGTAATGTTCTCACAGCAGTACAGAGGATGTAATGTAATGTTCTCACAGCAGTACAGAGGATGTAATGTAATGTCCTCACAGCAGTACAGAGAATGTAATGTAATGTCCTCACAGCAGTACAGAGGATGTAATGTAATGTCCTCACAGCAGTACAGAGAATGTAATGTAATGTCCTCACAGCAGTACAGAGAATGTAATGTAATGTCCTCACAGCAGTACAGAGAATGTAATGTCCTCACAGCAGTACAGAGAATGTAATGTAATGTCCTCACAGCAGTACAGAGAATGTAATGTCCTCACAGCAGTACAGAGAATGTAATGTCCTCACAGCAGTACAGAGGATGTAATGTCCTCACAGCAGTACAGAGGATGTAATGTCCTCACAGCAGTACAGAGGATGTAATGTCCTCACAGCAGTACAGAGAATGTAATGTAATGTCCTCACAGCAGTACAGAGGATGTAATGTAATGTCCTCACAGCAGTACAGAGGATGTAATGTAATGTCCTTACAGCAGTACAGAGAATGTAATGTAATGTCCTCACAGCAGTACAGAGAATGTAATGTAATGTCCTCACAGCAGTACAGAGGATGTAATGTCCTCACAGCAGTACAGAGAATGTAATGTCCTCACAGCAGTACAGAGAATGTAATGTAATGTCCTCACAGCAGTACAGAGGATGTAATGTAATGTCCTCACAGCAGTACAGAGGATGTAATGTAATGTCCTCACAGCAGTACAGAGGATGTAATGTAATGTCCTCACAGCAGTACAGAGAATGTAATGTAATGTCCTCACAGCAGTACAGAGGATGTAATGTAATGTCCTCACAGCAGTACAGAGGATGTAATGTAATGTCCTCACAGCAGTACAGAGAATGTAATGTAATGTCCTCACAGCAGTACAGAGGATGTAATGTAATGTCCTCACAGCAGTACAGAGAATGTAATGTAATGTCCTCACAGCAGTACAGAGAATGTAATGTAATGTCCTCACAGCAGTACAGAGAATGTAATATAATGTCCTCACAGCAATACAGAGAATGTAATGTCCTCACAGCAGTACAGAGAATGTAATGTCCTCACAGCAGTACAGAGGATGTAATATAATGTCCTCACAGCAGTACAGAGAATGTAATGTAATGTCCTCACAGCAGTACAGAGAATGTAATGTAATGTCCTCACAGCAGTACAGAGGATGTAATGTAATGTCCTCACAGCAGTACAGAGGATGTAATGTAATGTCCTTACAGCAGTACAGAGAATGTAATGTAATGTCCTCACAGCAGTACAGAGGATGTAATGTCCTCACAGCAGTACAGAGAATGTAATGTCCTCACAGCAGTACAGAGAATGTAATGTAATGTCCTCACAGCAGTACAGAGGATGTAATGTAATGTCCTCACAGCAGTACAGAGGATGTAATGTAATGTCCTCACAGCAGTACAGAGGATGTAATGTAATGTCCTCACAGCAGTACAGAGGATGTAATGTAATGTCCTCACAGCAGTACAGAGGATGTAATGTAATGTAATGTCCTCACAGCAGTACAGAGGATGTAATGTAATGTCCTCACAGCAGTACAGAGGATGTAATGTAATGTCCTCACAGCAGTACAGAGGATGTAATGTAATGTCCTCACAGCAGTACAGAGAATGTAATGTAATGTCCTCACAGCAGTACAGAGGATGTAATGTCCTCACAGCAGTACAGAGGATGTAATGTCCTCACAGCAGTACAGATAATGTAATGTAATGTCCTCACAGCAGTACAGAGGATGTAATGTCCTCACAGCAGTACAGAGGATGTAATGTCCTCACAGCAGTACAGAGGATGTAATGTAATGTCCTCACAGCAGTACAGAGGATGTAATGTAATGTCCTCACAGCAGTACAGAGGATGTAATGTCCTCACAGCAGTACAGAGAATGTAATGTCCTCACAGCAGTACAGAGAATGTAATGTCCTCACAGCAGTACAGAGAATGTAATGTCCTCACAGCAGTACAGAGAATGTAATGTAATGTCCTCACAGCAGTACAGAGAATGTAATGTAATGTCCTCACAGCAGTACAGAGAATGTAATGTAATGTCCTCACAGCAGTACAGAGAATGTAATGTAATGTCCTCACAGCAGTACAGAGGATGTAATGTAATGTCCTCACAGCAGTACAGAGGATGTAATGTAATGTCCTCACAGCAGTACAGAGGATGTAATGTCCTCACAGCAGTACAGAGGATGTAATGTCCTCACAGCAGTACAGAGAATGTAATGTCCTCACAGCAGTACAGAGAATGTAATGTCCTCACAGCAGTACAGAGAATGTAATGTCCTCACAGCAGTACAGAGAATGTAATGTAATGTCCTCACAGCAGTACAGAGAATGTAATGTAATGTCCTCACAGCAGTACAGAGAATGTAATGTCCTCACAGCAGTACAGAGAATGTAATGTCCTCACAGCAGTACAGAGGATGTAATGTAATGTCCTCACAGCAGTACAGAGAATGTAATGTAATGTCCTCACAGCAGTACAGAGGATGTAATGTCCTCACAGAAGTACAGAGAATGTAATGTAATGTCCTCACAGCAGTACAGAGAATGTAATTTGATGTCCTCACAGCAGTACAGAGAATGTAATGTAATGTCCTCACAGCAGTACAGAGGATGTAATGTAATGTCCTCACAGCAGTACAGAGGATATAATGTAATGTCCTCACAGCAGTACAGAGAATGTAATGTCCTCACAGCAGTACAGAGAATGTAATGTAATGTCCTCACAGCAGTACAGAGAATGTAATGTAATGTCCTCACAGCAGTACAGAGGATGTAATGTAATGTCCTCACAGCAGTACAGAGAATGTAATGTAATGTCCTCACAGCAGTACAGAGGATGTAATATAATGTCCTCACAGCAGTACAGAGGATGTAATGTAATGTCCTCACAGCAGTACAGAGGATGTAATGTAATGTCCTCACAGCAGTACAGAGGATGTAATGTAATGTCCTCACAGCAGTACAGAGAATGTAATGTAATGTCCTCACAGCAGTACAGAGAATGTAATGTAATGTCCTCACAGCAGTACAGAGGATGTAATGTCCTCACAGCAGTACAGAGGATGTAATGTAATGTCCTCACAGCAGTACAGAGGATGTAATGTAATGTCCTCACAGCAGTACAGAGGATGTAATGTAATGTCCTCACAGCAGTACAGAGGATGTAATGTCCCCACAGCAGCACAGATGAGCATCTGGTCTTTGTTTTGTTAACCCCTTAAGGATTCTTTTTTTTGCCCATTTGTCACTCTATACATTAATAACTCTGATGCTTTTACATTTCACTCTGATTCCGAGATTATTATTTTTTTGTGACATTCTACTTGAACATAGTGGTTAATTTTTGCCGATACTTGCATAATTTCTTTGTGAAAAATTCCCAAATTTTATGAAAATGTTGTTTTTTTCTAACTTTGAAGCTCTCTGCTTGTAAGGAAAATGGATGCCAAATGAATTATATATTGATTCACATATACAATACGTCCACTTTATGCATCATACAGGTGATATCTTTATATTATATACAATATATTGTGTCACCATCATACAGGAGATATCTTTATATTATTATATACAATATATTATGTCCCCATCATACAGGAGATATCTTTATATTATTATATACAATATATTATGTCACCATCATACAGGAGATCTTTATATTATTATATACAATATATTATGTCACCATCATACAGGAGATATCTTTATTATATACAATATATTATATCGCCATCATACAGGAGATATCTTTTTATATTATTATATACAATATATTATGTCCCCATCATACAGGAGATATCTTTATATTATTATATTATATACAATATATTATGTCCCCATCATACAGGAGATATCTTTATATTATTATATACAATATATTATGTCTCCATCATACAGGAGATATCTTTATATTATTATATACAATATATTATGTCACCATCATACAGGAGATATCTTTATATTATTATATACAATATATTATGTCCCCATCATACAGGAGATATCTTTATATTATTACCGTATATACTCGAGTATAAGCCGAGTTTTTCAGCACGATTTTTCGTGCTGAAAACACCCCCCTCGGCTTATACTCGAGTGAACTCCCCCACCCGCAGTGGTCTTCAACCTGCGGACCTCCAGAGGTTTCAAAACTACAACTCCCAGCAAGCCCGGGCAGCCATCGGCTGTCCGGGCTTGCTGGGAGTTGTAGTTTTGAAACCTCCGGAGGTCCGCAGGTTGAAGACCACTGCGGCCTTCAACATCATCCAGCCCCCTCTCACCCCCTTTAGTTCTGAGTACTCACCTCCGCTCGGCGCTGGTCCGGTCCTGCAGGACTGTCCGGTGAGGAGGTGGTCCGGTGGGATAGTGTTCCGGGCTGCTATCTTCACCGGGGAGGCCTCTTCTAAGCGCTTCGGGCCCGGCCTCAGAATAGTCACGTTGCCGTGACAACGACGCAGAGGTGCGTTCATTGCCAACGTAATTCTGCGTCATTGTCAAGGCAACGCCTCTATTCCGGGCCGGAAGCGCGGAGAAGAGGCGCCCCCGGTGAAGATAGCAGCCCGGACCACCTCCTCACCGGACCACCTCCTCACCGGACAGCCCTGCAGGACCGGACCAGCGCCGAGCGGAGGTGAGTACTCAGAACTAAAGGGGGTGAGAGGGGGCTGGATGATGTTGAAGGCCGCAGTGGTCTTCAACCTGCGGACCTCCGGAGGTTTCAAAACTACAACTCCCAGCAAGCCCGGACAGCCGATGGCTGCCCGTGCTTGCTGGGAGTTGTAGTTTTGAAACCTCTGGAGGTCCGCAGGTTGAAGACCACTGAGGGCGAATGATGAGAAGAGGATGATGAAGGGGGGGGGGTGTGGGGATGATGAAGGGGGGTGGGGATGATGAAGGGGGATGTGTGGGATGATAAGGGGATGATGAAGGGGGGATGTGCGGGATGATAAGGGGATGATGAAGGGGGGATGTGTGGGATGATAAGGGGATGATGAAGGGGGGATGTGTGGGATAAGGGGATGATGAAGGGGGGATGTGTGGGATGATGACAAGGGGATGATGATGATGAGGATGTTAATGACGGGTCTGGATGATGACAGGGGGGGATGAGGTATTTCCCACCCTAGGCTTATACTCGAGTCAATAACTTTTCCTGGGATTTTGGGTTGAAATTAGGGGTCTCGGCTTATACTCGGGTCGGCTTATACTCGAGTATATACGGTATATACAATATATTATGTCACCATCATACAGGAGACATCTTTATATTATATACAATATATTATGTCCCCATCATACAGGAGATATCTTTATATTATTATATACAATATATTATGTCCCCATCATACAGGAGATATCTTTATATTATTATATTATATACAATATATTATGTCTCCATCATACAGGAGATATCTTTATATTATTATATACAATATATTATGTCCCCATCATACAGGAGATATCTTTATATTATTATATTATATACAATATATTATGTCTCCATCATACAGGAGATATCTTTATATTATTATATCCAATATATTATGTCACCATCATACAGGAGATATCTTTATATTATTATATACAATATATTATGTCTCCATCATACAGGAGATATCTTTATATTATTATATTATATACAATATATTATGTCACCATCATACAGGAGATATCTTTATATTATTATATTATATACAATATATTATGTCACCATCATACAGGAGATATCTTTATATTATATACAATATATTATGTCACCATCATACAGGAGATATCTTTATATTATTATATTATATACAATATATTATGTCACCATCATAAAGGAGATATCTTTATATTATATACAATATATTATGTCGCCATCATACAGGAGATATCTTTATATTATTATATACAATATATTGTGTCACCATCATACAGGAGATATCTTTATATTATTATATACAATATATTATGTCCCCATCATACAGGAGATATCTTTATATTATTATATACAATATATTATGTCCCCATCATACAGGAGATATCTTTATATTATTATATACAATATATTATGTCCCCATCATACAGGAGATATCTTTATATTATATACAATATATTATGTCCCCATCATACAGGAGATATCTTTATATTATTATATTATATACAATATATTATGTCACCATCATACAGGAGATATCTTTATATTATTATATTATATACAATATATTATGTCTCCATCATACAGGAGATATCTTTATAATATTATATACAATATATTATGTCACCATCATACAGGAGATATCTTTATATTATTATATACAATATATTATGTCACCATCATACAGGAGATATCTATATATTATTATATACAATATATTATGTCACCATCATACAGGAGATATCTTTATATTATTATATACAATATATTATGTCCCCATCATACAGGAGATATCTTTATATTATTATATACAATATATTATGTCACCATCATACAGGAGATATCTTTATATTATTATATACAATATATTATGTCCCCATCATATAGGAGATATCTTTATATTATTATATACAATATATTATGTCCCCATCATATAGGAGATATCTTTATATTATTATATACAATATATTATGTCACCATCATACAGGAGATATCTTTATATTATATACAATATATTATGTCACCATCATACAGGAGATATCTTTATATTATTATATACAATATATTATGTCCCCATCATACAGGAGATATCTTTATATTATTATATACAATATATTATGTCCCCATCATACAGGAGATATCTTTATATTATTATATACAATATATTATGTCACCATCATACAGGAGATATCTTTATATTATTATATACAATATATTATGTCACCATCATACAGGAGATATCTTTATATTATTATATACAATATATTATGTCACCATAATACAGGAGATATCTTTATATTATTATATACAATATATTATGTCCCCATCATACAGGAGATATCTTTATATTATTATATACAATATATTATGTCCCCATAATACAGGAGATATCTTTATATTATTATATACAATATATTATGTCCCCATCATACAGGAGATATCTTTATATTATTATATACAATATATTATGTCACCATCATACAGGAGATATCTTTATATTATTATATTATATACAATATATTATGTCACCATCATACAGGAGATATCTTTATATTATTATATACAATATATTATGTCACCATCATACAGGAGATATCTTTATATTATTATATACAATATATTATGTCCCCATCATACAGGAGATATCTTTATATTATTATATTATATACAATATATTATGTCCCCATCATACAGGAGATATCTTTATATTATTATATACAATATATTATGTCACCATCATACAGGAGATATCTTTATATTATTATATACAATATATTATGTCACCATCATACAGGAGATATCTTTATATTATTATATACAATATATTATGTCACCATCATACAGGAGATATCTTTATATTATTATATACAATATATTATGTCACCATCATACAGGAGATATCTTTATATTATTATATTATATACAATATATTATGTCACCATCATACAGGAGATATCTTTATATTATTATATACAATATATTATGTCACCATCATACAGGAGATATCTTTATATTATTATATACAATATATTATGTCACCATCATACAGGAGATATCTTTATATTATTATATACAATATATTATGTCTCCATCATACAGGAGATATCTTTATATTATTATATACAATATATTATGTCACCATCATACAGGAGATATCTTTATATTATTATATACCGCTCCCGGCACTTCTTCAGGTCACGCCTCTCCAGGTGAACGAGGGTCAGGTAAATACTTCCTGTAACCCTACGTCACCAGGACAGGGCGTATACAAACATGCACTACGAAATTGCAGGGTGCAAACACTTAATAAAACATCATTAAAAACATATACATATATAGAGATATACAGAACGACCATATACATAAACGAGCGTTTAAAGGAACATAAATTGTCAATATCGGAAAATACTCTGAAAAAAACTCCCTCAGGAAAAGACGTTCATGTCAAGCCGATCATTCAGACCGAGGTTTCCCTCCGCAGTTGTCCGAATGATCCATCTTGCTTCGGCTTGCAATAGGCGTCTCTTACTGTCTGTGCCCTGAATCAGGGATATCTTTTCTATACCTGTATATTTAAGAGCTTTAATATCTCCTCTATTCTTCTATTACATGTGCGATTAATCTAGGGCTCCTTTTCTTAGTGACCATAGATCTAGCGTGTTCCCTGAAATGCACATTCATAGATCTAGTGGTGCAATCTATATAAAATCGCTTACAGGTACAAAAAATCGCGTATACGACATTCGTTGTTTTGCAGCACATCATGCTTTTTTTTGTATAATTCTTAACCCCTCCTAAGGACAAGTCCTTATTTATGCATACATAGTGGCACCAATTACAGGTGCCACATCTATGCATACCTGAGGGTAATGATCTATTTAACCAGTTTTCTTGATTAGGTTTTTCTTTAAATGCTGTTTTCACTAATAGATCTTTTATGTTCTTACACTTTTTGAATGCTACAATTGGTTTCTGGTCAGTGTATTCAGCTAGGTCCGCATCATTTTGAACCAGGAACCAATTGTCGCTTATGGCTTTCCTTATTTTAGTTGCCATGGGGCTAAATGAAAAAGAAAACGTAAAACGTGAACTTTCTACCCTTTCCATCTTTTCTATCTTTAGTTCAGTATTGTGCACTGATGTAAGCGTAGCATTACCTGAAGTAACCTGTCTGTTTTCAAATACACTCCTCCTCCTTTGTTGTAAATTTTTCTTCCACCAACTAATAGTTCTTTCCTATTTCGATTTAAGGCTCTCTGTAATGATTTTTCTAAGAGGCTTTTGGGGTACCCTCTATTTATCAATCGGTTTAGCAAATCATTTGCTTGCAACAAAAAATCTTCATCTCTGCTGTTAATACGCCTCAGTCGCAAAAACTGTCCGTATGGGACTGCTTTCTTGACGTGCTCGGGGTGGTAGCTATCGTAATGTAACAATGCGTTGCACGCAGTGGGTTGCGATAACCTTTAGTAACAACGCTGTTTTCTTCCACCACCACGAGCACGTCAAGGAATTCCAACTCCCCCCATCCTATCTTAGAAGTGAACGACAGGTTCATATTATCGATGCCATTTAATTCACCCACAAACTCATTGAACTCTAACTCTGTCCCAGTCCATACGATAAAAATATCGTCTACAAAACGATAACTAGCAACGAACCTCAAAAAGTGGTTGGAGCTGGAGAATATAAATTTCTTTTCGAACATAGCGACATATAAATTCGCTAGGGTGCAAGCTATGGGCGTACCCATGGCAACACCACCTACTTGTTTATACCAGGTCTCACCGAATTTAAAGGTGTTGCAGGTTAGGATCAAATGGATGGACTCGCAAACGAATTCTATATAGCTAGAAGGCTTGTCTGAATCCTGCAATAGTTCACGAACGGCTGCTACACTCCTCTCCTGAGGGATACTTGTGTAAAGGCTTTCAATGTCTAGGGACAATAGAATACCATTGGGTGGCCAATTCATGCCCTCCAATGCCAACAAAAACTCGTTTGTGTCCTTGACCAGGCCAGGTATCTCCTTCAGGAGAGGGTGCAGCAGCCAATCTATGTACCTAGAAAGGGGTTCCATCAGTGACCCCACCCTGGAGACAATAGGTCTCCCGGGTGAGGACACCAACGTCTTGTGCGTCTTTGGTAAAAAGTACCAATTCGCCGGTTTTGGGTTTAATGGTAGAAGTTTTTCAGCAGTCTTTTTTGATAAAACTCCCTTCTCCACACTTATTCGTAAAAATGACTGTAACCTTGATGACATTTTAATTAACGGGTTAGAGGGAAGTATCACATATGATTTCTCATCTTTTAACTGCCTATTAGCTTTCTCCTAAGTAGTATTCTTTACTCATGAGCACTATGTTACCCCCTTTATCCGATTTCTTTACAATAATATCCTCTCTCTTCCTTAAAACTTTCAATGCCTGTTTTTCTTTATTTGATAAATTCGGAGGATCTTGGGGGTAACAAAGTGCTCTCATGTCCTCCAGGACACGTTTTTGGAATAGATTGATACCACTACCTGCAAAAATAGGGGGGCAAAAGGAGGATTTTACTCCTCTTGTGAATTCAGAATGCTATTATCTACCTGAGGAGACTCTTCTAATAAAAAATCTGTAAGGTCATTTAAACATGCCATATCTGTCTCTTCTTGTATATTATAGAATCCCAAAGGACCAATACTTACAGGGGTTTCCCCCTCTAATCTAGTATTCATTTGCATTTTATTATGAAAAAACTTTTTTAGATTCAATTTTCGGGTGGCTTTGAATAGGTCAACCAGAAAGTCGACCATGTCAAAGTCATCCGTGATGCAATAATTCAAACCCTTACAGAGTACAGAGCGCATATCATCATCAACTGTTAACGTAGAAAGATTAATAATGGAAAGGTTGCCCGTCACATCTAGTGTCTCCAGGACACGTTTTTCCTTTTTAGTCCTGCCCCGTCCCCTCCTCGTCCTTTTCCTCCTAAAAGGGGGGGGGGGGGGGGGCTGATGTTCCTGGTGTACTTTCTTTGCGGCTATTGCTGCTTTCTGAGCCGCTGGAATCTGACTCTGTTGTCCAGAACTCCGTCTTTTTGCCACGTTTTCCCTTCCCCTTTTTGGGGCGTCTTTTTTCTCATCAAAATCAATTTTATCTCGAAGAAACTTGTCCCTTTTAGTGTCCTTTAACACTGCTGGTAAAGTGGTGAGTCTTTTTTCCAGTCTATTCATAAAAGTAGCAAACTGTGCATCATTCAATCGATTCCCCAGCTCACTTTCGGCTTTAGATAAATCTGAGATTATAACATCATATTCCTTTTCATGCCTTTTGATTACAAGATGCATCATTTTCAATGAATAGTCCAGATGTACTTTGTCCCATTCATGAACGAATTCCATATCGTCCCCATATAGGGACGGTTCTTTATAATTTCTAAGTCCAAGTGGGACTCTATTACATTCAGCATAGGAGCGTAGAGACTTCAAAGACCAAAATAATCTTTTCTCTCTTTCAGACAAAATTGACACCTTATGTTCCAAATTTTTCACGCTCATAACTTGCAATATATCTTGGCTGTTACATTCCATAAAGAAAGTGTCAGCACCCTGACGCCCCGCATTAAAGGCACCTCCCGAGCTGTCCATCGCATTACTGGCTGAGTCGTCCGACTCCATCTTTGCTGAGATGTGTGCAAACTTCAACTACACTTCTTCCGTGCTCAAGCCCGAAAGAGTTAAATCTCCAATCGCAAGACTTAGCAGCAGATAGCGGGCATTGGTCCTGTGTAGTTAAGCACTTCAATCCGCGGTGCAGCCTAGCGATTAGGTTCGGTCCCAGACCCTCTCCCCGTCACACCCTGGTGCTACTACCCGCAGAGAAGAAGCAACTTCTAATACAACACAAGAAAAGAAAAGCGGGGGCACTCACGTATCGGTGATCAGGTAACAGGCTTCTTTATTTCAACGGTGCAGGTACAATAGTGGGGCGTCAGGAGACGATAGCTATTTCGTGCCGCTCCCGACACTTCTTCAGGTCACGCCTCTCCAGGTGAACGAGGGTCAGGTAAATACTTCCTGTAACCCTACGTCACCAGGACAGGGCGTATACAAACATGCACTACGAAAGTGCAGGGTGCAAACACTTAATAAAACATCATTAAAAACATATACATATATAGAGATATACAGAACGACCATATACATAAACGAGCGTTTAAAGGAACATAAATTGTCAATATCGGAAAATACTCGGAAAAAAACTCCCTCAGGAAAAGACGTTCATGTCAAGCCGATCATTCAGACCGAGGTTTCCCTCCGCAGTTGTCTGAATGATCCATCTTGCTTCGGCTTGCAATAGGCGTCTCTTACTGTCTGTGCCCTGAATCAGGGATATCTTTTCTATACCTGTATATTTAAGAGCTTTAATATCTCCTCTATTCTTCTATTACATGTGCGATTAATCTAGGGCTCCTTTTCTTAGTGACCATAGATCTAGCGTGTTCCCTGAAACGCACATTCATAGATCTAGTGGTGCAATCTATATAAAATCGCTTACAGGTACAAAAAATCGCGTATACGACATTAGTTGTAGTTTTTTTTCGAGTATTTTTCTGAGTATTTTCCGATATTGACAATTTATGTTCCCTTAAAGAAGAAGTATCATGGACCAAGTCACAAATTTTTTTTTCTATCATGTGAAAGTGCATGAGCTCACCATTCTGACAATCTGCTCCTCATGTATCTCACCCTCTCCCTTCTCCTGCAATCCCCTCTGAAAGATCGCTACTTCCTGGTCCATGGAGCTCCCTGACTTCCTGTCTCCCATAATGCCTTTCAGTTCATCACAGAAGTAGCCCAGCCTAGACCAGTGCTTCCTAACCAGGGTGCCTCCAGCTGTTGTGAAACTACAACTCCCAGCATGCCTGGGAGTTTTAGTTTTGCAACAGCTGAAGGCACCCTGGTTGGGATACACTGACCTAGACACTGATCACTTTAACAGCAGGCTCAGTGTTTCCCCTCCCCCTGCTTCTATTCTCAGGACATCCTTCTTTCAGACTGACCTGCTGTCAGATTGTGATCAGTGCAGGGGAGAGCAGGGATCTCCCCTCCCCCTCTGCTTCTTCTCGGGACATCGTTCTTGCTCTTATAAACACGGAGCTGGCTGTCAGATGCTTCCCTGCCGAGGAGATGAAGACGCTTGCTCAGCTCACTGGGGCTTCTATGATTGGCTGAAGCTGCACATGGGAGGTGCCCTGGCCGTGCACAGAGCGTGGTTGAGCTGCAGGCAGCACACAGAACTATGGGAAATTGTGACATCACGGCCCCCAGCATAATGCAGCTCAATGGGGGGGGGGTCGCAAGCCATCAGAACAGGGAGCTGCTGAACTTCCTCTGAACAAAGAAGCTAGAAAAACAGGTTTTACATCCAAGATGGGTAAAGTCAGTGATTTACAAAGTGATAGAACTTTTGCTTCTGCATTTAAAACACAATACTTTTTCTACATGGGACTTCTCCTTTAAACGCTCGTTTATGTATATGGTCGTTCTGTATACCTCTATATATGTATATGTTTTTAATGATGTTTTATTAAGTGTTTGCACCCTGCACTTTCGTAGTGCATGTTTGTATACGCCCTGTCCTGGTGACGTAGGGTTACAGGAAGTATTTACTTGACCCTTGTTCACCTGGAGAGGCGTGACCTGAAGAAGTGTCGGGAGCGGCACTAAATGGCTATTGTCTCCTGACGCCCCGCTATTGTACGATTGTACCTGCACCGTTGAAATAAAGAAGCCTGTTACCTGATCACCAATACGTGAGTGCCCCCGCTTTTCTTTCCTTGTGTTGTATTAGAAGTTGCTTCTTCTCTGCGGGTAGTAGCACCAGGGTGTGACGGGGAGAGGGCCTGGAACCGAACCTAATCGCTAGGCTGCACCGCCGATTGAAGTGCTTAACTACACAGGACCAGTGCCAGCCATCTGCTGCTAAGTCTTGCGATACAATATATTATGTTGGCATCATTAAGTTGAGATGTTTTTACTTTTTGAAGACATCAGAGGCTTCAAAGTTTAGCAGCAATTTTCCAAATGTTCATGCAAAATTCAAAATCGAAATTTTTCAGGGACCTGTTCAGTTTGAAGTGAATTTTAAGGTCTGTATTTTAGAAATACCCCCTAATGGACCCCATTATGAAAACTGCAACCCTCAAAGTATTCCAAATGACATTCAGAAAGTTTGTTAACCCTTTAGGTGTTTCACCGGAATAGCAAGAAAGTGGATGGGAAACTTCAATATCTTCATATTTTACACTAACATGTTCTTGTAGACCCAATTTTTTCATTTGTACAAGGGGTAAAAGGAGAATAAGACCCCCCCCCCCCCACTACATTTTTAACCCTATTTCTCTCGAGTAAGGAAATACCTCATATGTGGATGTAAAGTGCTCTGCAGAATTTGAGAATTTGGTTGGAATAGAAGTAAGAGGCCATGTGCATTTACAAAGCCCCCGTGGTGCCAGAACAGTGGACCTGCTTCCCCCACATGTGACCCCATTTTGGAAACGACACCCCTCGCAGAATGTCATAAGAGGTGCAGTGAGCATTTACACCCTACTGGCGTTTTACAGATCTTTGAAACAGTGGGCTGGGCAAATGAAAATTTAATTTTTCACGGACCACTGTTTCAAAAATCTGTCAGACACCTGTGGGGTGTAAATGCCCACTGCTCCCCTTATTACATTCTGCGATGGGTGTAGTTTCCAAAATAGAGTCACATGTTTGGGGGCAGGGGGAGGTTGGGATCCACTGTTCTGACACCATAGGGGCTTTGTAAACGCACATGGCCTTACATTCCAGCCAAATTCTCTCTCCAAAAGCTCAAAGGGGCCTCCTTCTCTTCTGAGCCCTGTAGTGCGCCCGCAGAGCACTTTACATCCACATATGGGGTGTTTTCATACTCAGAAGAAATGGTGTTACAAATTTAAGGGGTGCTTTTTCTCCTATTACTCCTTGTGAAAATGAAAACTTTTTTATTTTCACTTCCAACTTTAATGAAAATTTGTCAAACAACTGTGGGGTGTTAAGGCTCACTATACCCCTAGTTACATTCCATTAGAAGTGTAGTTTCCAAAACTACACCCCTCAAATCACCAATTTAGGCCTCAAATGTACATGGTGCGTTCTCACTCCTGACCCCTTTTGTGCACCCGCAGAGCATTTTTCGTCCACATATGTTGTATTTCCGTACTCAGGAGAAATTGGGTTACAGATTTTGGGGGTGTTTTTTCCTTTTACCTCTTGTGAAAATGAAAAGTATAGGGCAACACCAGCATGTTAGTGTAAATTGTTTTTTTTTTTTTACACTATCATGCTGGTGTAGACCCCAACTTGACCTCTTCATAAGGGATAAAAGGAGAAAAAGCCCCCCAAAATTTGTAACACAATTTCTTCTGAGTACGGAAATACCCCGTATATGTGTCACTAAACTGTTGCCTTGAAGTACGACAGAGCTCCAAATTGAGATTGTGCAATGCGCATTAGAGACCTAAATTAGGGATTTGCATGGGGCGGACCCGATACAAGCATTACACTTGCTCCCTCTAACAAAAATACCAGTGTTTCCCAAACAGGGTGCCTCCAGCTGTTGTAAAACTTCCAGCCTTCCTAGATAGTCAATGGCTGTCCGGCAATACTGGGAGCTGTTGTTTTGAAACAGCTGGAGGCTCAGTTTTGGAAACAGTGCCGTATGAGACGTTTTTATTGGGGGGCGGGGGGGAGGAGTAACAGTGTAAGGGTGTGTTTATGTAGTGTTTTACTCTTTATTTTGTGTAGTGTTTTTTGGGTACAGTCACATGGGTGGGGGTTCACAGCGAGTTTCCAGCTGGGAGTTTGAGCTTAAAAACTCACTGTAAACCCAACGGTGTGAATGTACCCTGTACGTTCACATTGCAAAACTACAACTCCCAGCATGCACTGACAGACCGTGGATACTGGGAGTTGTAGTTATGCAACAGCTGAAAGCACACTGGTGCGAAACACTGAGTTAAATAACAAACCCTAACCCAGTGTTTCGCAACCAATGAGCCTTCAGCTGTTGCAAAACAAACTCTCAACATGCACTGACAGCCCAAGGGCATTCTGGGAGTTGTAGTTATGCAACCGCTGGAGGCACAACTACAACTCCCAGCATGCCCTTTGGCTGTGCATGCTGGGAGTTGTTGCTAAGCAACAGCAGGAGGCACAGCCTTAGCTCCTGGTGTTGCCCTGGGCCACCGCTGCCGGTGGGATCAGGGGCCCCAGCTGCCGGTGTCTACTCCGACACCCGCTCTCGCCCTCCAGACTTGGGGCGGAGCAGGTGCTGTTAGTGACACCCCCAGCAGGAGTCCTGATTTGTTGGACCCCTCCCTCCCCCAGGGGTTTTCACATGATGCCTGTTGAATGATTTCAGCAGGCATCCCATTCCGGTCCCCGTTTGGCGAGCGAAGGGGACGGAAAACCGCAGGGCGTACCTGTATGACCTGAGTCCTTTAAAGGGGTACTCCGGTGAAAACCTTTTTTCTTTTAAATCAACTGGTGCCAGAAAGTTAAACAGATTTGTAAATTACTTCTATTAAAAAATCTTAATCCTTCCTGTACTTATTAGCTGCATAATACTACAGAGGAAATTCTTTTCTTTTTGGAATTCTCTCTGATGACATCATGAGCACAGTGCTCTTTGCTGACGTCATTATAATAATAATAACTCTATATTTATTGTTGTCCTTAGTGGGATTTGAACCCAAGTCCCCAGCACTGCAAGACAGCAGTGCTAACCACTGAGCCACCATGCTGCTCTTAGCATACATCTGCTATGCACGGTTGCTAAAATGGACAGAGATGTCAGCAGAGAGCACTGTGTTCCAAAAAGAAAGGAATTTCCTCTTTTTTAATAGAAGTAATTCACAAATATGTTTAACTTTCTGGCACCAGTTGATTTAAAAGAAAAAACGTTTTCACAGGAGTACCCCTTTAAGGACTCGGGAACTGGGGCGCACGGGTACACCCTGCGTCCCTAAGAGGTTAAAGGACATCTGCAGCGAATATAACGTATCCCCTATCCACAGGATAGAGGATAAGCGTCTGATCGCGGGGTCTGACCGCTGGGACCCCTCGCGATCTCCCGTGCAGGAGGCGTGTCGGCCGCAGCATGACGTTGCAGCCAAAACACCCCCTCTATGTATCTCTATGGGACAGGCGGGGATGCAGCGTTAATGCCTCCCCACCTCTCCCATAGGGCTTTATTCCCCATACAGCTCTATGGGAGAGGTGGGGAGGCATTAACGCTGCATCCCCGCCTCTCCCATAGATAGTGAGGCCGAACACATGTGCATTAGCCCGCACACAGCGCGGCAATGCCGGGGCACCATTTAGGAGATCGCGGGGTTTCCCAGCAGTCGGACTCCCCGTGATCAGATACAGTTGTTTTTGCTGTAGATGTCCTTTAATTGCCTTGACTTTAGGGCCGCTCACTCATCTGTTGCCCCTGGTGACCTTCAGGGGCCCATTGTCCTTTTCTATTCTTTACAGATGGCGTCAAGCAGCTCTCAGGGATGCCGTGCAGGGAAGCGAGCCAAGAAGCCAGGTAAGAAGCGTCGCCTGCAGCGGGCGCCAAAAGAAGACTACTTTATCCAGCACACTGACAAGGACATGCTGCTCCTCATCCCTAATGAACTGCGGGAAACCGTCAGAGTGGTGAAACGCGTGCGCCGGACTGAGGAGGACGCTGGGGGCCCCATCACTGCCGACTATGGCTGGGGCAGCCTGATGCCCCGTGAGATCATCCACAGGATCTTCCAACTGGTGGTTGGCAGTGAGGGGGCAGTGCCCACCCTGTGCAGGTACATGTGTGAGACCCTCAAATAATGTCTGTCCCCTACTGGGGAGCGTCCTTCTGTGCATCTGAGGTTATATGTAATCTATTGTTCTCTGTCCTTGCCAGGCTGGCGCAGGTGTGTCACCTCTGGCACCAGGTGGCCTATAGCCCAGATCTGTGGCATCAAGTGTCTGTGAGCCGATGCTGGATCCTCCCGACTAACAACGATCCCCCCAATGTTCAGAACAAGGTCAAGAAGACCATAGAGACCCTAATACAACAAAGGTTAGTATGTATGTGTGTTTATATATATGGCTATCCTAGTATATGGGGGGGGTGTGTGTGTGAATTATATATATATATTATAGCCTAGTATATAGGGTATGTATGTGTATATAAGGCTATAGTGTTATCATAGGTGTCAGGTCCGGAAACAGTATATGAGATGTAATTATAAATATATATAATATATGGCTATCCTTGTACTGTATATGGGGTGGGTATGTATGTGTAGGGTTGTAATGTTATCATAGTTGTGTAGCAGTCAGGCATTGTCCACAGGCAGCACATTATCTGCCAGCAGTCAGGCCTCGTCCACAGGCAGCACATCTGTCAGCAGTCAGACCTCATCCACAGGGAGCACATTATCTGCCAGCAGTCAGGCCTCGTCCACAGGCAGCACATCTGTCAGCAGTCAGACCTCATCCACAGGGAGCACATTATCTGTCAGTAGTCAGGCCTTATCCACAGGCAGCACATTATCTGTCAGCAGTCAGGCCTCGTCCACAGGCAGCACATTATCTGTCAGCAGTCAGGCCTCGTCCACAGGGAGCACATTATCTGTCAGTAGTCAGGCCTTATCCACAGGCAGCACATTATCTGTCAGCAGTCAGGCCTCGTCCACAGGCAGCACATTATCTGTCAGCAGTCAGGCCTCGTCCACAGGCAGCACATTATCTGTCAGCAGTCAGGCCTCGTCCACAGGCAGCACATTATCTGTCAGCAGTCAGGTCTCATCCACAGGCAGCACATTATCTGTCAGCAGTCAGGCCTCATCCACAGGCAGCACATTATCTGTCAGCAGTCAGGTCTCATCCACAGGCAGCACATTATCTGTCAGCAGTCAGGTCTCATCCACAGGCAGCACATTATCTGTCAGCAGTCAGGCCTCATCCACAGGCAGCACATTATCTGTCAGCAGTCAGGCCTCATCCACAGGGAGCACATTATCTGTCAGCAGTCAGACCTCGTCCACAGGCAGCACATTATCTGTCAGCAGTCAGGCCTCATCCACAGGCAGCACATTATCTGTCAGCAGTCAGGTCTCATCCACAGGGAGCACATTATCTGTCAGCAGTCAGGCCTCATCCACAGGCAGCACATTATCTGTCAGCAGTCAGGCCTCATCCACAGGCAGCACATTATCTGTCAGCAGTCAGGCCTCATCCACAGGCAGCACATTATCTGTCAGCAGTCAGGCCTCATCCACAGGGAGCACATTATCTGTCAGTAGTCAGGCCTCGTCCACAGGCAGCACATTATCTGTCAGCAGTCAGGCCTCATCCACAGGCAGTACATTATCTGTCAGCAGTCAGGCCTCATCCACAGGCAGCACATTATCTGTCAGCAGTCAGGCCTCATCCACAGGCAGCACATTATCTGTCAGCAGTCAGGCCTCGTCCACAGGCAGCACATTATCTGTCAGCAGTCAGGCCTCATCCACAGGCAGCACATTATCTGTCAGCAGTCAGGCCTCATCCACAGGCAGCACATTATCTGTCAGCAGTCAGGCCTCGTCCACAGGCAGCACATTATCTGTCAGCAGTCAGACCTCGTCCACAGGGAGCACATTATCTGTCAGCAGTCAGGCCTCGTCCACAGGCAGCACATTATCTGTCAGCAGTCAGGCCTGGACCACAGGCAGCACATTATCTGTCAGCAGTCAGGCCTCATCCACAGGCAGCACATTATCTGTCAGCAGCCAGGCCTCGTCCACAGGCAGCACATTATCTGTCAGCAGTCAGGCCTCGTCCACAGGCAGCACATTATCTGTCAGCAGTCAGGCCTCATCCACAGGCAGCACATTATCTGTCAGCAGTCAGGCCTCATCCACAGGCAGCACATTATCTGTCAGCAGTCAGGCCTCATCCATAGGCAGCACATTATCTGTCAGCAGTCAGGCCTCGTCCACAGGCAGCACATTATCTGTCAGCAGTCAGGCCTCATCCACAGGCAGCACATTATCTGTCAGCAGTCAGGCCTCGTCCACAGGCAGCACATTATCTGTCAGCAGTCAGACCTCATCCACAGGCAGCACATTATCTGTCAGCAGTCAGACCTCATCCACAGGCAGCACATTATCTGTCAGCAGTCAGGCCTCGTCCACAGGCAGCACATTATCTGTCAGCAGACAGGCCTCATCCACAGGCAGCACATTATCTGTCCGCAGTCAGGTCTCATCCACAGGGAGCACATTATCTGTCAGCAGTCAGGCCTCATCCACAGGGAGCACATTATCTGTCAGTAGTCAGGCCTCGTCCACAGGCAGCACATTATCTGTCAGCAGTCAGGCCTCATCCACCGGCAGCACATTATCTGTCAGCAGTCAGGCCTCGTCCACAGGCAGCACATTATCTGTCAGCAGTCAGGCCTTATCCACAGGCAGCACATTATCTGTCAGCAGTCAGGCCTCGTCCACAGGCAGCACATTATCTGTCAGCAGTCAGGCCTCGTCCACAGGCAGCACATTATCTGTCAGCAGTCAGGCCTCGTCCACAGGCAGCACATTATCTGTCAGCAGTCAGGCCTCGTCCACAGGCAGCACATTATCTGTCAGCAGTCAGGCCTCATCCATAGGCAGCACATTATCTGTCAGCAGTCAGACCTCATCCACAGGCAGCACATTATCTGTCAGCAGTCAGGCCTCGTCCACAGGCAGCACATTATCTGTCAACAGTCAGGCCTCGTCCACAGGCAGCACATTATCTGTTAGCAGTCAGGCCTCGTCCACAGGCAGCACATTATCTGTTAGCAGTCAGGCCTCATCCACAGGCAGCACATTATCTGTCAGCAGTCAGGCCTCGTCCACAGGCAGCACATTATCTGTCAGCAGTCAGGCCTCATCCACAGGCAGCACATTATCTGTCAGCAGTCAGGCCTCGTCCACAGGCAGCACATTATCTGTTAGCAGTCAGGCCTCGTCCACAGGCAGCACATCTGTCTTGTCCTTATCAGTGTCGTCTCCTCCTCAATCCCTTCAGTTATCTATTGGGGAATCCAGGCCCTCCTGACAACAGTATTCGCTCAGTCACCGTGTTGTAGTGTGCCTTTATTTGTACCTGGCCAAGGCACTCCCATACCATCTTGTTGACTCCACAGCCATAAGGCAACTAATGGGGTGTGCCCAGCCCAGGTGGCGCATACCTCATTGCCATTATTTTGCCAAGAATGCTGTGCTCGCTTTGCACAATCATGTGGAGAGGGTTGGCCATTCCATGCAGTTGTCTGTGAATGGAACAGTGCATGCTACGGTATATACATGGAGTAGTAGCTACAGCCAGGGCCAATACATACATGTATTTTCTCGGTCGCTTCTTCATTGGGGGACACCTAACTGATGGTATAAGCTCTTGCCACTAGGAGGCGCTGACACTAGGAAAAAAAGTCAGCTCCTCCCTGGCAGGATATACCCGCCCACCTGCAGTGAGGTAATCACTAGTGTCAGCTAGGAGGCAAGACACAGGTATGGTGCTCTCCAGACCTGGCCTTTTTTATTATTTTCTAGTTAGGGCTGTTTAGTTAGATTTTTTACTCCCTTTTGTTTCCCTTTTTCAGGTGGGGGTTCAGGAGCATGGACATAAAATACAAATGCACCGTTAACCCCTTCCCGCCAACGCCATATGTGGCTAAGGGGCACGGGACATAAATCAAAATTCACCGTTAACCCCTTCCCGCCAACGGCCAGCGCCTGGGGTTGCACCTAGGGTCCAGGTCCCCCTTTTTTCCCTGTTCGTCTTGGTCTGTAGAAGCATGATGTGATACAGGTGACTATAAAGCTGGCTGAAGACGTCTTGAGGTGAGTATAAGAAGACTGGTGAGTATATATCCCCCCTCTTCCTCCCTCCCTCTCCCGGTGGGACATTGTCCTTTATTGGGGGTTCATATTTGGGCTCTCTCTGGTTCCCTGGGGGGGCTGTGTTATGCATACTGGGTCCTGTGGAGGACAGCCGCTGGCGTTTTTCAGCGGCTCCCTCCACAGGAGGTTTTGTCTGCTCGCCTCTGAACAGCCTTGCTGTTCCTTCTAGGTGCCGACCACACTGTGCAATGCCCGGCTGCGGTATGTGTATGAGTCAATGCTGGGACTCCGGGTTCTGCCACATGGCCGCCATTCTTATTTCCCAGTGCACTGGGTGGGGGGGGTTATGTCGGGCGGTGCATGGCTCCGCCCTCCTCCTTCCCTCCGGTTCACGCCTCGGCCGGTGGGCACTACCTGCGTCCGTTTGGTTGTGAGCGGAGTTAAGCTCCGGCCCTCCACCATGCGGGTGTTGGCGGCGCTCTGTAGCAGAGCGGCTCCGTGGGCCACCCTGCGCTGCTGCCACGGGAGCTTTGCCTCGGAGCTGTGTGGCGGCAGGTACTGCTAGGCATTCTGCTTCGTGCCGTCACAGCTCCTGGGGCTGCCCGCATGTTTAAAAAAAAAAAAAACTCAGATCTTTTGCTGTAGTGGCGCCCTCTTGTGGTCAAACTTATATTGCACCCTTTTTTTCTATGCAGCCTTGGCCAGCCATATCTTATACTGTACATAGTATATTTCTTGGTTTTTCAGACCATTTGGTGGTGTTTGGCACCATCTTGTGCCCAATACTTGGATTGCAATTTTATTTCTATTGCAGCTTTAGCCGGCCTTATCTTTTTCAATCCGACATTGTGGCTCCCTGTCGTGGAGCATATGATAACCGCTGTAGTGGTTTGTTACCAGGGATTCAAGTCTGCTTGGAACTTGGGGATAATATTCCAGCAATATGTTCCCTTCTGCTATTGAGTGCATACAACGAGCAAGTACTTTTGCGTTCCTGCCAGACGCTCAGGTTTCTTTTAAGATTCCTCATCTGTCCGGTCTACTAGCCATCTATCCTAGGGGTGGTTCTTGGCATGTCATGCTATGGGACATCTCCACAGGCTATCGCATCCATGGCTAGTGCTACGGATCCCCTCATCCAGCGCATGGCCCTCGGGAATATTAGTGCGGGGGCATGGATTAGACCTGTTATTATTATGCCAGACAGTAGTCTCGCCTATTACTCTTTTCATGGCTGCCGCGTTCCGCGGCTCACTCTCGGTACCCCACTGCTGGTGAGAAGTGCCCGATGGAGTGACCCGTAGTATACTATGGACCCTTACCAGTAAACCACACTGTGGTCTGCATGGTTTTTCTCTGCCGCCGGTCAGAAGTATCTGTGGCTGGAGTCTGGTACCTCACTACTGTGTGAGGCGTCCGATGGAGTGTTCCGTTGTCTCCTAGGGACCCATACCAGTAAGCCAGACGGTGGTCTGCATGGTTGCCTACACCGCCTGATATATATAGAACGGCTGATGTATCTACGGCTGGACTCCGTTTCCACTCTACTGTGCGAGGTTCCGACAGGACGAATTGTTGTCTTCTATGGACCTATACCAGTAAGCCAGACAGTGGTCTGCATGGTTGCCTACACACCTGTCATACTTCAAGCAACTGATGTAGCCATGGCTGGAGTTCAGGTTCCTCACAACTGTGCGAGGTACCGACAAAATGACTCTTTGTCTTCTATAGACCCAGACCAGTAAGCCAGACAGTGGTCTGCATGGTTTCCTACACCACCTGTCACACATCTCATGGCTGGTGTGTCTGCGGTTGGACTTCCGGTACTTCACTACTGTGCGAGATGCCGCCGGAATGACTCGCTGCCTACTATGGATCTATAACATTAAACCAGACGATGGTCTGCATGGTTTCCTACACTGCCGGTCACACTTCTCACGGCTGTTGTGTCTGCGGCTGGAGTTCAAGTGCCTATCCGCTGTGCGAGGTGCCCGACTGTATGACTTGATGTCCACTGTGGAACCTCACCAGTCAACCAGACAGGTCGCTGACCTCTGGTCTGCCGCAGACATTGCCAGTTTTCCTGTACCCCACGCCTGGGTGAGGGGTCCCTGAAGGTACCAGCCGGACGATCCTTTCTCTGTTGGGTTTGTTCTACTCCACCAGGTTGCCCGTTAGCTAGGCCGCACTCTAGTACCCCACTTTCTTTGAGAGGTGAAATGGAGTGCCCCTGGGGGCTCAGAAGGAATCCTATGCCTGTCGGCCAGACGTTTTTCCACATGGCTTTCTACTACGTTGGGGTCCACTACCATACACCTTCACCCCGTGGACGGTAGTTCAGGTTACCCTCTGCTATGGTGTAGTTTTGAGTGAGTCACCCCATGTTGCCCATCGAACCTTATACAATTCACCACGTAGTGGTTCACAGGGTTACCTACTTGATCAGGTCCCCTCTGCTGCCTACCACTCTGTCTACAGGCAGGTACCTCTCTTCTCTGTGTGTTTCTGTATGCGGGACCCAACGTGGTCACTGTTTCTTTTTCCACATTGCCAGACTGTGTCTGCCTGGGGTTTCAATCCACCTGGTCTCCTCCCCCATTTCTGCTGATGCTGCAGTCCGTTGTCTCTCTTCTAGGGATCGACTGATATCGTTTTTTTAGCGCCGATAGCGATAATCGGTGAAGGTTAGGGCCGATAGCCGATAACTTATACTGATATTCCGGTATAAGTTATCGGCTATTTATCCCCCCGCGACACTGCTGCAGATTATTGATTTAACCTGTCTCGGAACCGCCCATTTTAGAAGCAAATCCCCATAGCAAACCTATTCTACTCTGTGCAGTTCCCAAGACAAGCAGAGATGTCAGCAGGGAGCATTGTTGCCAGACAGAAAACAACAACTCAACTTCAGCAGCTGATAATTATTGAAAGGATTAAGAGTTTTTAATAGAAGTCATTTACAAATCTGTTTAACTTTCTGGAGCCTGTTGATATAAAAAAAAGTTTTTTCCTGGAATACCCCTTTAAACTTTAAACATGACTATGGGATTCTACTAGGGAAATCATGTTTTTATAATAAATGCCCCTTCCTGGATCCTCCCACTGCCCTATCTTCAGCAGCAGATCAGCACACAAAAAGAAGGCAGCAGCTTCTGCCCAACTACCTCTCTCTGCTAGAAGAGCTTAGAAGAACTTGGTGGAACAGCTTCTTGGATTCAACTGTATTTATAAATACATTTTGCACATTAATACAGAGGAGTCGGAAGTACAAAATACTGTGGAGTCGGAACATTTATCTACCGACTCCACAGCCACCTCCACGGCTACACAGATCAGGTTCAACTGCTGACACCACTTGCCTATCATCTTCCTCCTCCTCCATGGACATCTTGCACCCCCAAACAGGGCAGAGCGTAGCTTTCCCTTCTCTAACCCCCCCCCCCCCCTTTTTATCTGTGAAAAGTCAAGCGCTGCAATGCTGTGTTACATCTGCTAAACCTGGGCCAAAAAAGCCACACAGCAGAGGAATTGCAGGGTAAAGTGGTAACAGGCTTCCTAATGCAGCAGACAGACAGCTTCCAGTTTTTGGAGCCAGTGTGACTTTCAGCTGAGGCATTGGCGGCTAATCGGAGACACCTGTTGGGTGCTTACGTCTTTCGAAGAGGCAACAAGATTTGTCAGCAAGGGGAACAGTGAAATAAATTATGTAATGCTGCTGATATTCCTTCTGGAGCAGACGCTAACTGTGATGATTGAGAAAGGAGGGATAGAGGAAAGTTCCCTTCTGGCTAGCAGTAGTACAGATGTTCTTGAGGAGGAGTAGGAATTGGGACCTGTGGAGGAGGATTTGGAGATGAATGGATAGGGGACAAGGACCCTACACAAGGTGACAGTGGTGAATGATTATGATGACAACAACGGCAAGGACCAGTCAAGCCTTGGCAGTATGTGATGGAGGCAGAACAAGCTGGACCCTCAGAAAAGCTGGTGAGGATGGCTAGCTGCATGCTTTCTTAAATGCATGGTGACAGGCTTAGACCCTCAATATAAAGCCAAAATGGAGGAATTTTTCTTTGGAGAAGGAAGCTAAATTGGATTTTTATAGGGTAAAACTATGCAGCCAGTTTGCCACAGATTTCCAGCACCAAACACCTGCCTAAAGGGGGTTCAGTCTCTGCTCCAAAGTCAACGTCCACTCCCTCTGCCAGCACTACCCTTGCCAGAGAAAGAAGCTGTAGCAGCATCAGCACAATCTTCATGCTGAAGCACATAATGACCAAGTTTCTGCATCTGGTATATCCCCCCCCTGACATCAGTTGTCATCACAGTGATGGGAACCACCACCTGAACTACCAGGTTAAGGCCTACCTAAGCAGTGCCTTTCTCTGACAGACACTATGAGCCCAGACCCCATGGACTTCTGGGTCACCAGATTAGACCAATGGCCAGAACTTGCCCAGATTGCTATGGCTGTTCTGTCTTGTTCACCCTCCAGTGTAGCATCAGAGAGAGTGTCCAGTGTGGTAGATGTCCTAATCAACCCTAAACGAACAAGATTGTCTGCCAGCAATGTGGAAAAAACTCATATTTGCTGTAATGTATCAGTGAGGAATTTATACCTCAGATGCCAGTGATTAAACCGTACCGCCACCACTCCTGCTGTACACTGGATAATAAAAGTCTGGCAACTTTAGCTGTACCCTGGCTACTGCCAGTCCGACACCTGCTGTATGCTGGATACTACCAATCTGCCACCTCCTGTTGTAGACTGGTACTATCAGTCAGCCACCTTCTGCTGTACACTGGATAATATCAGTCCGCCACCTCCGGCTGTTAGGCTACTAGTAGTCAGTTACCTTTTGCTGTACGCTCGCAAATATCTTCCACCTGTTGTACGCTGGAAACTAATAATCAGTCACCTTCTCCTGTACGCTGGTAACTACCAGTCAGCCACCCTCTGCTGTACGCTGGCTGCCAACTCCTGCTGTACGCTGTGTACTATAAGTCCCAACAGTCTGCCATCACCTTTGCTGATACTACTTCCAGCCAGGCCTACACATACCTAATTCGTGATCCCCAACAAAAAGCATAAGCTTGGAAAAAGCACGTTTTCTGATACCTCCATGTGAATGTAACCCCGGCAGCATCTACCAACAACCAGGGATATCTAATGCAGCTTTTCCTTACTGTTAAAAAGCCTAAAATATGCTAGCACTGTAAAAATACTACTTGAATACCTTCCTAGCAGCTTTATACAGGGCTTTAGAGGTCTTAGGCTGTGTTATAAACATGTTTAGGTGTTTAGACTAGTTTGACCAGAACCAAACATTCTTGAAAGTATGCTTATCTCTAGTCCTAATACAGAATATGACATTATATACACTACTCAAATAATACTAAAAAATTAAGGGAACACTAAGATAACACATCCTAGATCTAAATGAACGGATGTGGCGGATGGTCTCCTGAAGGATGCCCTGGACTAAAGCATCCGCCAACTCCTGGACAGTCTGTGGTGCTGGTGGATGAAGCGAGACATGATGTCCCAGATGTACTCAATCGGATTCAGGTCAGGGGAACTGGCGGCCAGTCTGTAGCATCAATGCCTTCCTCTTGTAGGAACTGCTGACACACTCCAGCCACATGAGGTCTAGCATTGTCTTGCATTAGGAGGAACCCCAGGGCCAACCGCACCAGCATATGGTCTCACAAGGGGTCTGAGGATCTCATCTCGGTACCTAATGGCAGTCAGGCTACCTCTGGCAAGCACATGGAGGGCTGTGCGGCCCCCCAAAGAAATGCCACCCCACACCATTACTGACCCGCCGCCAAACCGATCATGCTGGAGGATGTTGCAGGCAGCAGAACGTTCTCCATGGCGTCTCCAGACTCTGTCACGTGCTCAGTGTGAACCTGCTTTCATCTGTGAAGAGCACAGGGCGCCAGTGGTGAATTTACCAATCTTTGTGTTCTCTGGCAAATGCCAAACGTCCTATACGGTGTTGGGCTGTAAGCACAACCCCCACCTGTGGACGTCGGGCCCTCATACAACCCCCACCTGTGGACGTCGGGCCCTCATTCCACCCTTATGGAGTCTATTTCTGACCGTTTGAGTGGACACATGCACATTTGTGGCCTGCTGGAGGTCATTTTGCAGGGCTCTGGCAGTGCTCCTCCTTGCACAAAGGTGCAGGTAGCGGTCCTGCTGCTGGGTTGTTGCCCTCCTACGGCCTCCTCCACGTCTCCTGATGTACTGGCCTGTCTCCTGGTAGCGCCTCCATGTTCTGGATACTATGCTGACAGACACAGCAGACCTTCTTACCACAGCTCGCATTGATGTGCCATCCTGGATGAGCTGCACTACCTGAGCCACTTGTGTGGGTTGTAGACTCCATCTCATGCTACCACTAGAGTGAAAGCACCGCCAGCATTAAAAAGTGACCAAAACATCAGCCAGTAAGCATAGGAACTGAGAAGTGGTCTGTGGTCACCGCCTGCGGAACCACTCCTTTATTGGGGGTGTCTTGCTAATTGCCTATAATTTCCACGTGTTGTCTGTTCCATGTGAAATTTATTGTCAATCAGTGTTCTTCCTGAGTGGACAGTGGGATTTCAGTGACTTGGAGTTACATTGTGTAGTTTACGTGTTCCCTTTATGTTTTTTGAGCGGTGTATATTTACACACACTTCTCTATTATATAGGGTATGCATGTTTGTATATAAAACTATCTTACACTTCAGGTCCTGATACAGTATATAGGTCATTCCAATCTTCACAGCAGCACAGATGATGTAAGGGTTATCCTCTCTTTCAGACTTTCTCAGGTCTGTGACTTCTCTATCCATCACTGGAAGAATCACATCCCATTAGTCCTCCAGGTAACATCCTGCACAGTCTCCATGTCTGTCTCTTTTTCTTCATATCTGTCTCTTGTATACCTCATGTGTTTGTCTTATGCTCTCTCAGCCTGTCTCTGGCAGTCACGCTCTTACTATGTTGCTTGCAGTACCAGTCTCTCTCTCTTTCTGTCTCGCGCTCTCTCTCCCAGCCTGTCTCGCGCTCTTGCTCTCTGTCTTGTTCGTTCTTGGACTGTCCCTCATGCTCTCTGTGTCTCTTACTTCCACTGCATGTCTCTCAATTTGCAGAGTCTCTCCTCCTCCTGCCCACTCCTGTCCTCTCTGACGCTGGGTCACTGCAGTAAGGTGACAGTGGACGCTCTGGAGTCCGTGGGTCATCACTGCCCCCATCTGACCTCCCTTAATCTGCAGAACTGTAAGGTAGGTGTGGAGGGTGTGGGGCGCTCTGCGATGAGTAGATTGACATGTTTCATGTGTCTCCTCAGGTGGACCCTAATGCCGTGTCTCGCTTCCTGAGTATCCGTGGCACCACCCTCCGCTGCCTTTATCTGACATTCAGCAGCCAGACCAATAACATCTTCAGCCTGCTTGCAGTAAGACCCCCCATCCTATTCCCACATGGCCCCTAGAGAACAATCCTTCCCATTTTTCTCCTGTTGCCCCCGTAGACCTATCCTCCCAATATGCCCCTAGGGAGCAGTCAATTTAATTCTCCTATTGCTCATAGACCACTGTCCATCCCATTTTTCTCCCGTGGCCCCTAGAAACCCTTCTCATTCTTCTTTTGTGACCCCTAGAGATTTGTCTGTCCCTTTCTTCTTCTGTGGCCCCTATAGAACCTCCCCTGACATTCTTCCTATATGGCTCCTTGGCCTTCTTCTGATTTCTATGTCTCGTGTCAGAGAGGCTCCTGCCCTGAGCTTAGGCTCCTGGAGGTGAACAGAGGAATGCTTGAGGTTATGAAGGAGGTTCACATCTCTGCTGAGGCGCTCCAGGCGTCATGTCCAAAGCTGGAGGTGAGCATGGGGCCCGGTGTACTCCAAGATCCTGCTGTCCCTCTCCTTACTTTTTTTTTTGTCCCCTTAGGTGATGCGACTGCTGAATGTCATCTTCTCGCTGAAGTCCAAAATGTCCTCATCCCCAGAGAGTCCGGGCTTCAGCCACCTACGGGAGCTGTGTCTGGCCACCACCTCCTTCTCCCTCATCTCTGACAGCATGTGCAAGAGACTGCTGCGAGGCTGTGCCAGACTGAGAGTGTTGGACCTGCGCGGCTGCTACACAGTGACCCCAGAGGGCATCTGTGACCTACCGTGTACAGGTAAGGGGCTTCTGTATGATCTGTGACCTACCGTGTACAAGTGAGGGGCTTCTGTATGATCTGTTATCTACAGTGTACAGGTGAAGGGCTTCTGTATTATCTGTTATCTACAGTGTACAGGTGAGAGGCTTCTGTATGATCTGTTATCTACAGTGTACAGGTGAGGGGCTTCTGTATTATCTGTTACCTACCGTGTACAGGTGAGGGGCTTCTGTATGATCTGTGACCTACCGTGTACAAGTGAGGGGCTTCTGTATGATCTGTTATCTACAGTGTACAGGTGAAGGGCTTCTGTATTATCTGTTATCTACAGTGTACAGGTGAGAGGCTTCTGTATGATCTGTTATCTACAATGTACAGGTGAGGGGTTCTGTATGATCTGTGATCTATAGTGTACAGGTGAGAGGCTTCTGTATGATCTGTTATCTACAGTGTACAGGTGAGAGGTTCTGTATGATCTGTGATCTATAGTGTACAGGTGAGAGGTTCTGTATGATCTGTTATCTACAATGTACAGGTGAGGGGTTCTGTATGATCTGTTATCTACCGTGTACAGGTGAAGGGCTTCTGTATTATCTGTTATCTACAGTGTACAGGTGAGAGGCTTCTGTATGATCTGTTATCTACAGTGTACAGGTGAGAGGCTTCTGTATGATCTGTTATCTACAGTGTACAGGTGAAGGGCTTCTGTATTATCTGTTATCTACAGTGTACAGGTGAGAGGCTTCTGTATGATCTGTTATCTACAGTGTACAGGTGAGGGGCTTCTGTATTATCTGTTACCTACCGTGTACAGGTGAGGGGCTTCTGTATGATCTGTGACCTACCGTGTACAAGTGAGGGGCTTCTGTATGATCTGTTATCTACAGTGTACAGGTGAAGGGCTTCTGTATTATCTGTTATCTACAGTGTACAGGTGAGAGGCTTCTGTATGATCTGTTATCTACAATGTACAGGTGAGGGGTTCTGTATGATCTGTGATCTATAGTGTACAGGTGAGAGGCTTCTGTATGATCTGTTATCTACAGTGTACAGGTGAGAGGTTCTGTATGATCTGTGATCTATAGTGTACAGGTGAGAGGTTCTGTATGATCTGTTATCTACAATGTACAGGTGAGGGGTTCTGTATGATCTGTTATCTACCGTGTACAGGTGAAGGGCTTCTGTATTATCTGTTATCTACAGTGTACAGGTGAGAGGCTTCTGTATGATCTGTTATCTACAGTGTACAGGTGAGAGGCTTCTGTATGATCTGTTATCTACAGTGTACAGGTGAGGGGCTTCTGTATTATCTGTTACCTACCGTGTACAGGTGAGGGGCTTCTGTATGATCTGTGACCTACCGTGTACAAGTGAGGGGCTTCTGTATGATCTGTTATCTACAGTGTACAGGTGAAGGGCTTCTGTATTATCTGTTATCTACAGTGTACAGGTGAGAGGCTTCTGTATGATCTGTTATCTACAGTGTACAGGTGAAGGGCTTCTGTATTATCTGTTATCTACAGTGTACAGGTGAGGGGCTTCTGTATGATCTGTTATCTACAATGTACAGGTGAGGGGTTCTGTATGATCTGTGATCTATAGTGTACAGGTGAGAGGTTCTGTATGATCTGTTATCTACAATGTACAGGTGAGGGGTTCTGTATGATCTGTTATCTACAGTGTACAGGTGAGGGGCTTCTGTATTATCTGTTATCTACCGTGTACAGGTAAGGGGCTTCTGTATGATCTGTGACCTACCGTGTACAAGTGAGGGGCTTCTGTATGATCTGTTATCTACAGTGTACAGGTGAGAGGCTTCTGTATTATCTGTTATCTACAGTGTACAGGTGAGGGGCTTCTGTATGATCTGTTATCTACAGTGTACAGGTGAGGGGCTTCTGTATTATCTGTTATCTACCGTGTACAGGTGAGGGGCTTCTGTATGATCTGTGACCTACCGTGTACAAGTGAGGGGCTTCTGTATGATCTGTTATCTACAGTGTACAGGTGAAGGGCTTCTGTATTATCTGTTATCTACAGTGTACAGGTGAGAGGCTTCTGTATGATCTGTTATCTACCGTGTACAGGTGAGAGGCTTCTGTATTATCTGTTATCTACAGTGTACAGGTGAGAGGCTTCTGTATGATCTGTTATCTACAGTGTACAGGTGAAGGGCTTCTGTATTATCTGTTATCTACAGTGTACAGGTGAGAGGCTTCTGTATTATCTGTGATCTATAGTGTACAGGTGAGAGGCTTCTGTATGATCTGTTATCTACAGTGTACAGGTGAGAAGCTTCTGTATGATCTTTTATCTACAGTGTACAGGTGAGAGGCTTCTGTATTATCTGTTATCTACAGTGTACAGGTGAGAGGCTTCTGTATTATCTGTTATCTACAGTGTACAGGTGAGAGGCTTCTGTATTATCTGTTATCTACAGTGTACAGGTGAGAGGCTTCTGTATTATCTGTGACCTACCGTGTACAGGTGAGAGGCTTCTGTATGATCTGTTATCTACAGTGTACAGGTGAGAGGCTTCTGTATGATCTTTTATCTACAATGTACAGGTGAGGGGTTCTGTATGATCTGTTATCTACAGTGTACAGGTGAGAGGCTTCTGTATGATCTGTTATCTACAGTGTACAGGTGAGAGGCTTCTGTATGATCTGTTATCTACAGTGTACAGGTGAGAGGCTTCTGTTTGATCTGTTATCTACAATGTACAGGTGAGAGGCTTCTGTATTATCTGTTATCTACAGTGTACAGGTGAGGGGTTCTGTATGATCTGTTATCTACTGTGTACAGGTGAGAGGCTTCTGTATTATCTGTTATCTACCGTGTACAGGTGAGGGGCTTCTGTATGATCTGTTATCTACCGTGTACAGGTGAGAGGCTTCTGTATTATCTGTTATCTACAGTGTACAGGTGAGAGGCTTCTGTATGATCTGTTATCTACAGTGTACAGGTGAGAGGCTTCTGTATGATCTGTTATCTACAGTGTACAGGTGAGAGGCTTCTGTATGATCTGTTATCTACAGTGTACAGGTGAGAGGCTTCTGTATGATCTGTTATCTACAGTGTACAGGTGAGAGGCTTCTGTATGATCTGTGACCTACCGTGTACAAGTGAGGGGCTTCTGTATGATCTTTTATCTACAGTGTACAGGTGAGAGGCTTCTGTATTATCTGTTATCTACAGTGTACAGGTGAGAGGCTTCTGTTTGATCTGTTATCTACAGTGTACAGGTGAGAGGCTTCTGTATTATCTGTTATCTACAGTGTACAGGTGAGAGGCTTCTGTATGATCTGTTATCTACAGTGTACAGGTGAGAGGCTTCTGTATGATCTGTTATCTACAGTGTACAGGTGAGAGGCTTCTGTATGATCTGTTATCTACAGTGTACAGGTGAGAGGCTTCTGTATGATCTGTTATCTACAGTGTACAGGTGAGAGGCTTCTGTATGATCTGTTATCTACAGTGTACAGGTGAGAGGCTTCTGTATGATCTGTTATCTACAGTGTACAGGTGAGAGGCTTCTGTATGATCTGTGACCTACCGTGTACAAGTGAGGGGCTTCTGTATGATCTTTTATCTACAGTGTACAGGTGAGAGGCTTCTGTATTATCTGTTATCTACAGTGTACAGGTGAGAGGCTTCTGTTTGATCTGTTATCTACAGTGTACAGGTGAGAGGCTTCTGTATTATCTGTTATCTACCGTGTACAGGTGAGAGGCTTCTGTATGATCTGTTATCTACTGTGTACAGGTGAGGGGCTTCTGTATGATCTGTTATCTACAGTGTACAGGTGAGAGGCTTCTGTATTATCTGTTATCTACCGTGTACAGGTGAGGGGCTTCTGTATGATCTGTGATCTACAGTGTACAGGTGAGATGCTTCTGTATTATCTGTCACCTACAGTGTACAGGTGAGGGGCCTTTGTCTGTGAATATGTAAATGGTGTCCCTTGATGGTGGAGGATGGGCTCCCGGTGGCCGCTGTTTTCTACTATATTGCCTGTTTAGGTTGCTCTTCTCTTGTTCCATCTCCACAGATCTGGAGTGCCTATACCTAGGCATGTACTACAATGAGGACACATTTAGGCCCATCCTTCCCCACACAGGCTGCTGCTTACTGATCAAACGGTGGCGCCACAGCCTGCAGGAGCTGGACCTGACTGGGCTGAACTTCAGTGACTGTGAACTAAGCGAAGCCCTGGGCATACTATGTGGCGGTGGGACCAATGACACGCTGCAGTCTCTCAGCCTCACAGGAACCAAGGTTACTGCCGCTGCGGTCAGGTGATGTTCCCTAGAATATGTTGTAGACAGCGCCACTGCCCCCACAGTGTCCCCCACTCACACTTTATTCTCTGTGCAGGGACCTACTGTCCAGCTGCCGGGCCCTCACATACCTGGACCTCACTTCATGTCGGAACGTGCCACGGGGCCTGAAGTGTGCATACCGCGGCGTGGAGAACATCCGCCAATGTCTGCAAACGTTATCTAGCAGGATGGTGGAGGAGGAGAGCAGGGCGTAGCCAACACTGGGGGCGCCACCACCTTTTATATGTCACACACATCCTGTCTTAGAGTTTTTGTTTACACCAAAGTTTTTGTGGTTTGGGAGTTAATTTTCTATGAATAAATGACCTTCCGTTTCCTACATCGTCGCAATGTGTTGATTTTACGTGTGGCCATAGATGGACTGCCTGCAGATGGACAAGCCTTCCATGATACATTGTAACAAGTTCTGAGCTGTGAGACTGGGGCAGGATGGCTAATTCTACCTATTTACTGAAAAAAGCGATGTGCGCAAAAATGTGCAACTTATCTGATCACAACCAAATCCATAGATAAGTGTACGTGGTATATGGAGAGCAGGTGTCCTCTACTACTTCTTACAGGTCAGAGGTGGTCAGGATCTCCCTGGACTATGTACACAGGTCAGAGGTAGTCAGGATCTCCCTGGAGTATGTACACAGGTCAGAGGTAGTCAGGATCTCCCTGGAGTATGTACACAGGTCAGAGGTAGTCAGGATCTCCCTGGAGTATGTACACAGGTCAGAGGTAGTCAGGATCTCCCTGGAGTATGTACACAGGTCAGAGGTAGTCAGGATCTCCCTGGAGTATGTACACAGGTCAGAGGGGGTCAGGATCTCCATGGAATATGTAGACAGGTCAGAGATAGTCAGGATCTCCCTGGAGTGTGTACACAGGTCAGAGGTGGTCAGGATCTCCCTGGAGTATGTACACAGGTCAGAGGTGGTCAGGATCTCCCTGGAGTATGTACACAGGTCAGAGGTAGTCAGGATCTCCCTGGAGTATGTACACAGGTCAGAGGTGGTCAGGATCTCCCTGGAGTATGTACACAGGTCAGAGGTAGTCAGGATCTCCCTGGAGTATGTACACAGGTCAGAGGTGGTCAGGATCTCCCTGGAATATGTAGACAGGTCAGAGGTAGTCAGGATCTCCCTGGAGTATGTACACAGGTCAGAGGTGGTCAGGATCTCCCTGGAATATGTAGACAGGTCAGAGGTAGTCAGGATCTCCCTGGAGTATGTACACAGGTCAGAGGTGGTCAGGATCTCCCTGGAGTATGTACACAGGTCAGAGGTAGTCAGGATCTCCCTGGAGTATGTACACAGGTCAGAGGTAGTCAGGATCTCCCTGGAGTATGTACACAGGTCAGAGGTGGTCAGGATCTCCATGGAATATGTAGACAGGTCAGAGGTAGTCAGGATCTCCCTGGAGTATGTACACAGGTCAGAGGTGGTCAGGATCTCCCTGGAGTATGTACACAGGTCAGAGGTGGTCAGGATCTCCCTGGAGTATGTACACAGGTCAGAGATAGTCAGGATCTCCCTGGAGTATGTACACAGGTCAGAGGTAGTCAGGATCTCCCTGGAGTATGTACACAGGTCAGAGGTGGTCAGGATCTCCCTGGAGTTTGTACACAGGTCAGGTGGTCAGGATCTCCCTGGAGTATATACACAGGTCAGAGGTGGTCAGGATCTCCCTGGAGTATGTACACAGGTCAGGTGGTCAGGATCTCCCTGGAATATGTAGACAGGTCAGAGGTGGTCAGGATCTCCCTGGACTATGTACACAGGTCAGAGGTAGTCAGGATCTCCCTGGAGTATGTACACAGGTCAGAGGTGGTCAGGATCTCCCTGGAGTATGTACACAGGTCAGAGGTAGTCAGGATCTCCCTGGAGTATGTACACAGGTCAGAGGTGGTCAGGATCTCCCTGGAGTATGTACACAGGTCAGAGATAGTCAGGATCTCCCTGGAATATGTAGACAGGTCAGAGGTGGTCAGGATCTCCCTGGAGTATGTACACAGGTCAGAGGTAGTCAGGATCTCCCTGGAATATGTAGACAGGTCAGAGGTGGTCAGGATCTCCCTGGAGTATGTACACAGGTCAGAGGTAGTCAGGATCTCCCTGGAGTATGTACACAGGTCAGAGGTAGTCAGGATCTCCCTGGAGTATGTACACAGGTCAGAGGTGGTCAGGATCTCCCTGGAATATGTACACAGGTCAGAGGTGGTCAGGAACTCCATGGAATATGTAGACAGGTCAGAGGTAGTCAGGATCTCCCTGGAGTGTGTACACAGGACAGAGGTGGTCAGGATCTCCATGGAGTATGTACACAGGTCAGAGGTAGTCAGGATCTCCCTGGAGTATGTACACAGGTCAGAGGTAGTCAGGATCTCCCTGGAGTATGTACACAGGTCAGAGGTGGTCAGGATCTCCCTGGAGTATGTAGACAGGTCAGAGATAGTCAGGATCTCCCTGGAGTATGTACACAGGTCAGAGGTAGTCAGGATCTCCCTGGAGTATGTACACAGGTCAGAGGTGGTCAGGATCTCCCTGGAGTATGTACACAGGTCAGAGGTGGTCAGGATCTCCCTGGAGTATGTACACAGGTCAGGTGGTCAGGATCTCCCTGGAGTATATACACAGGTCAGAGGTGGTCAGGATCTCCCTGGAGTATGTACACAGGTCAGGTGGTCAGGATCTCCCTGGAATATGTAGACAGGTCAGAGGTGGTCAGGATCTCCCTGGACTATGTACACAGGTCAGAGGTAGTCAGGATCTCCCTGGAATATGTAGACAGGTCAGAGGTAGTCAGGATCTCCTTGGAGTATGTACACAGGTCAGAGGTAGTCAGGATCTCCCTGGAGTATGTACACAGGTCAGAGGTAGTCAGGATCTCCCTGGAGTATGTACACAGGTCAGAGGTAGTCAGGATCTCCCTGGAGTATGTACACAGGTCAGAGGTAGTCAGGATCTCCCTGGAGTATGTACACAGGTCAAAGGTGGTCAGGATCTCCCTGGAGTATGTACACAGGTCAGAGGTAGTCAGGATCTCCCTGGACTATGTACACAGGTCAGAGGTAGTCAGGATCTCCCTGGAATATGTAGACAGGTCAGAGGTAGTCAGGATCTCCTTGGAGTATGTACACAGGTCAGAGGTAGTCAGGATCTCCCTGGAGTATGTACACAGGTCAGAGGTGGTCAGGATCTCCCTGGAGTATGTACACAGGTCAAAGGTGGTCAGGATCTCCCTGGAGTATGTACACAGGTCAGAGGTAGTCAGGATCTCCCTGGAGTATGTACACAGGTCAGAGGTAGTCAGGATCTCGGGACTGTTCTTGTTCTAGTTGTATGATTGTGGGGTAATTCTGGAGCTGTTCTTGTTCCTCTATAGTTCCATCTTTGTTAAGTAATTCTGGAGCTGTTCTAGTTCCATCATTGTGAGGTAATTCTGGAGCTGTTCTTGTTCCTCCATAGTTTTATCATTATTAGGTATTTCTGGAGCTGTTCTTGCTCCTCCATAGTTCTATCATTATGAGGTTATTCTGGAGCTGTTCTTGTACCTCCATAGTTCTATCATTATGAGGTTATTCTGGAGCTGTTCTTGTTCCTCCATAGTTCCGACGTTATGAGGTTATTCTGGAGCTGTTCTTGTACCTCCATAGTTCTATCATTATGAGGTTATTCTGGAGCTGTTCTTGTTCCTCCATAGTTCCGACGTTATGAGGTTATTCTGGAGCTATTCTTGATCCTCCATAGTTCCGACGTTATGAGGTTATTCTGGAGCTATTCTTGATCCTCCATAGTTCCGACGTTATGAGGTTATTCTGGAGCTGTTCTTGTTCCTCCATAGTTCCGACGTTATGAGGTTATTCTGGAGCTGTTCTTGCTCCTCCATAGTTCTATCATTATGAGGTTATTCTGGAGCTGTTCTTGCTCCTCCATAGTTCTATCATTATGAGTTTATTCTGGAGCTGTTCTTGCTCCTCCGTAGTTCTATCATTGTGAGGTAATTTTGGAGCCGTTATTGTTTCTCCCATGTTCCATTATAGCGAGGTAATTCCAAAGCTTTTCTAGTTCCTCCATAGTTCTATCATTGTAAGGTAATTCTGGAGCTGTTCTTGTTCCTTCATAGTTCCATCATTATGAGGTTATTCTGGAGCTGTTCTTGATCCTCTAATCCCTGGATCAAGTTCTGTCCCTATAGATCTAGAATCCATAACCTGTAATGTTATTATTCTCCAAAAATGCATCCACACCCCTTTTATATTCTTTTACAGAGTTCGCCATGACACCTCCTCCGGGAGAGAATTCCACAGTCTCACTGCTCTTACAGTAAAGAACCCCGTCTGTGCTGGTGTAGAAACCTTCTTTCCTCTAAACGTAGAGGATGCCCCCTTGTTATATATACAGTCCTGATATATATGTTATTAGGTCACCTCCTTGTTATATATACAGTCCTGATATATTATATATATTATTAGGTCACCTCCTTGTTATATATATAGTCCTGGGTATAAATAGATCATGGAGAGATCTCTGTACTGTCCTGATATATATATTATTAGGTCACCCCCTTGTTAAATATACAGTCCTGGGTATAAATAGATCATGGAGAGATCTCTGTACTGTCCTGATATATATATATTATTAGGGCACCTCCTTGTTATATATACAGTCCTGGGTATAAATAGATCATGGAGAGATCTCTTTACTGTCCTGATATATTAAATATATTATTAGGTCACCTCCTTGTTATATATACAGTCCTTGGTATAAATAGATCATGGAGAGATCTCTGTACTGTCCTGATATATAATATTTCTCTATCGGCTCCATTGGGGGACACAGACCGTGGGTGTATGCTGCCGCGGCGATTACTATGCGGCTGACTGCCGCGGCGCTTGTACTGTTCGGGCACACGAAGCGCTGACTTACTTTCAGTTTCGGCAGCAGATAGCTACCGGTGGGGCGCAGATGCGGCTGACGTGCGCTCGGGGCAAGGAGCAGGCGCCATTACTATTGTTCTTCTCGGTGGCCGGGGGCGCTATAGCTCCGCCCACAGGGCCACCGGAGCTTACCGGAGGCACGAATCGTCCTCCAATCAGCGCCGTGCGTGCGATTTTCGGGTGCAGAGGCCAATCAAACAGTGCCCCTGCTCCAGGCACGCCCCTCTATGGCTATTGGCTGGCCTGTTTCTCCCTCTCTATTCACACAGAGCGGAGTTCTCCTCACAGCAGCTGCCACAGGGGACACAGCCTCGGGTGAGAGAGTTCTTTTTTTTCATTATGTCCGTACCCAGAACTGTTCCTCCCTCTAAACAGACAACTGGAGCGTTAGTTTCCTATTTTGTCTGTAAGAACTGTAATTCCAAAATGCCTGGTTCTGCTGAACCCACTTGCTCTGCCTGCTCCTCTGCTGCCCCAGACCCCCTGGTACCCCCGGATGCTCTTTCAGTTCCGGTGGATTCAGCCGCCTCTCCAGCTTGGGTTTCTTCCCTGTCCCAGTATATGGCTGACTTGACTCAAGTCTCCCGTTTGGTGGCTGAGGCCTCCCGTGACGTGGTGTCTGCCTTGAAGAGGTCTGCCCTGCGCCGGTCCTCTAAAGGGCTCCGCTCCTCTTCTCCACATACTTCACGCTCTCACAAGCGTACTAGGGGTGCATCTTGTGACTCTTCCGTTGAGTCTTCAGATAGACGTGGGCGCTCCCCTCTTGGGTCCCGCCCCCGGGTCATCTGGTCACAAACGTCGCTCCTCCAGAGGACATTCTCTGAGTCGCCACTCTGCCTCGCCATTCAATCTCTCAAGGTGACGGTCCAACAGCACAGCGATCAACTTTTCCATTTGCAGCAGCACCTGGACGACGTTGAAAACCGCAACAGGCGGAATAACATTCGCATACGGGGCTTGTCTGAGGCGGTCGGCCCTGATGAATTGCATTCTGCTCTGCTCACAATTTTCAATGACCTACTAGGCCGGCCCGTGGACACCCATATTGAGCTCGACAGAGCCCATAGGGCCCTGCGGCCCCCCTCACCGGATGATCATCGTCCCAGAGACGTTATTTGTCGGATACATTTCTATACCATCAAAGAGGACATCATGAAGCAATAACGCTCCTGCCGCCGGATCTACTATAAAGACGTGGAGATTCAACTGTTTCCTGATTTATCCCACCACACCCTGGCGCAACGTGCTACACTTCGTCACCTGCTGGAGGAGCTCCGAGGAAGGGGCCTGTTATACCGTTGGGGCTTCCCCTTTGCCCTCACGGTTCGTAAAGATGGCAAGGCCTACACCTTACGTTCCCCGGCTGATCTCCCGAGTTTTCTTAAGGACTTGGACGTTCCCCCCCCCCTCTCCTTGGCTGACTGGCCCACACTAGCTCCTCAGGCCCCCAAGCGCCCCATGCACAGGTCACCACAGTCATCTTCCAAACTGACCTGGCCGGGTCTCCCGCCTCGGGACTCCAGATGTCAACGCCTGGTCACCAGATGGGAATCTGTCCATGCCCCCTCCCGAGCGGGCCCAGGCCCCTTCCCCACCACCTGAGCCTTATTTCTGCCTTTGGGCCTTGATCACACATTGCTTGTATGCCTTTAAGGCTTGTTTTTGATGCTGTTAACATGATGTTTTCTCATTCCATAGGACCGTGCCATTTGCAGCCTCTTCCTTCTACTGTCCCTCCTGCTGTTAACTGTGTCCTTGTTTTGGTGCTCTCTCCCTACGCTATCATTTGTATGTACTGTTTCCCCATTCTCCATCTGCCCTGGATCATAGTCCCTACTCTTTGATAGAGGTTTTCTTGTCATTTTGTACTCCTCATGTGCGTCTCCTCTCCTGTCTGTTTGCATTCCATGCTACCCCAGTAGGTTGAAACTGTCAGGGAATATCTCCCCGACGTAGGTTTCCTTGGTCTAGGACCGTCTTCTCTGTAGACTGTGCTGCAGCGGAATATATTCTGCTGCTACGTGCCTTCTTAGAGTTCCTCTCTGACTCCCCCCCCCCCCCCCCCTCACTTTCTCCCTCTCTCAGTTAGTCCTCTACTCTTGCTCATCTCTGTGTTTCTCTCTTGTCTTTTTGGAGGAAGGAGCCAGCGGGTGAACGCCCCCCCTTCCTTCGTGCCTACCCATGGCGGATCTCAATCTAGCTTCTTTCAACGCGAAGGGTCTCAACACGCCAGCGAAACGCACACAGATTCTACATCATCTTCGTAAACGTAAGGTACATATCGCTTGCTTTCAGGAAACCCATTTTAAGACGGCCCACGCTCCCACACTTAAAAACAGGCATTTCCCAATATGGTTCTGCGCCAACAACCCGGAGGCCCGTACTAAAGGGGTCGCGATTGCCATCCACCGATCCCTTGCCCACCAGGTCCTTAACGTTGTGCTTGATCCGCATGCCAGGTATCTCATCCTGACCCTATCGGTTGGGGGCGCCCCGCTTACAATTGTCAATGTGTACGCCCCTAACCAGGGCCAGGTCGGTTTCTTGGTGGAGCTTATTGACCGGCTGTTACCTATGGTCTCGGGGACTGTGGTCCTGTGCGGGGACCTGAACATGACTCTGGATCCCACTCTGGATAATTCCCTGGGACGCTCTAGCCTGTCTTATAGCGCCATTAAGCGTGTGAAGCGTGCTTTTGGTCTCTTACAATTGCATGATATCTGGCGTTTACACCACCCTACTGACAGGGACTATAGTTTTTTCTCCTCCCCGCACGGGTCCTATAGTCGCATTGACCATATCCTAGTTCCGCATAGCGCGCTGCCCTGGGCGAGCTCCTCCTCCATTGGAAGCATATTGTGGTCGGATCATGCTCCGGTGTTTTGCTCCTTACGCTTGCCCACCCTGACCCGGTCCACCTGGTCCTGGAAATTGAATGAGTCTCTATTGTTAGATCCCCTTTGCATGTCTGATCTGACCACAACTGTTTCCTCGTTTATGGACGATCATAGTGCTGACTCTACTGCTCCTTTTTATCAATGGGAGGCGCTCAAATGTGTTTTGCGTGGTGTCCTCATCAAACACGGCTCCCGGTTAAAACGAGGTAGAGCCCTTGCCCTTCAGAAAGCCCTTCACTTAGTCTCCTCGCTAGAACTTTCCCATAAGCGCTCGCTTTCCCCAACGGTCCTCAGAGAATTGCAGCTTGCTAGGCTAGAGGTTAAGTGCCTCCTGGAGGCGTCCTGGGGTCGCTGGCTACAGGTGGATCGCAGCAGATTCTATGAGTTTGGCAACAAAAGCGGTCGCATGCTGGCCAGGGCGCTGCGCGCTAAAATAGCCCAGACTCATATCCCGACCGTACGCTCCCCTACTGGTAACGTGGTGCATACCACCCCTGACATTGCTTCTTCTTTTCTTGACTTCTTCTCAGACCTGTACAACCTCCCTCACCCGCCTGACCCTCCCCCTCCACAGTCCTCGCCTTTCCCGTCCCTGCCCCTGGAGGAGGTGGAAGCCCTCAAGGCCCCCTTCACTTCGGAAGAGTTAGCCGCAGTAGTTTGTGATCTCCCCGGCGGGAAGAGTCCTGGCCCAGATGGCTTCACGGCTAGATTCTTTAAGACCCTTCTAGACGCCCTCTTCTGCTCCGGGCCTTTAACTCTATTTCCACATCGCACCCTATCCCCCCCCGCCTCTTTGCTGGCACATATAGTTGTTATCCCCAAACCCGGAAAAGACCCCCAGGTCTGTGGTAGTTACCGCCCCATTTCCTTACTAAATGTAGACCTAAAGATTTACGCCAAATTGCTGGCGATTCGCCTGAATTCCGTTCTCCCTTCCCTAGTCCATCTTGACCAAGTCGGCTTTGTGCCGGGGAAGGAAGCCAGGGACAACACGATCAAGACTATTGATCTGATCCACTACGCTCAGTCTTCTAAACTGCCTGTAATGATACTCTCCCTTGATGCCGAGAAGGCTTTCGATCATGTTTCCTGGTCCTCCCTGGCGCAGACCCTACGTCACATCGGCCTTGGCCCTGTTTTCATCTCTAAAGTACTGGCCCTTTACAGTTCCCCCGCGGCCCGCCTGAAGATTAACGGCTCTCTGTCTGACCCCTTTCCCATACGCAACGGCACTCGTCAAGGTTGCCCCCTCTCCCCCCTACTGTATGTCCTGGTGATGGAACACCTTCTTGCCGGCATCAGAGCCGATCCCAACATTCAGGGAATCTCCATCGGAGGCCGGGAATATAAATGTTCGGCCTTTGCCGATGATCTCCTGGTCTATCTCTCGAACCCTGTTACCTCCTTACCTAATCTCATGTCTCGAATTCGAGATTTTGGTGCCTGGTCTAATTTTAAAATTAATCTTTCTAAATCAGAGGCCCTTAATGTTTCGTTACCAGGACATGCAGTGGACTCTCTCCGTTCTGCTTTTCCCTTTACGCTGCCCTCCAGGGGTATCACATACCTGGGTATGAAAGTGCCCTCTGATCTGTCCCTTCTGTTCCCTCTTAACTTTTCTCCTCTTCTCACGCAATTTAAGCGGGACCTGGCCGCCTGGGATAGACGAGAATTTTCCTGGTTTGGAAGAATTAGCATTTTAAAAATGAACCTCTTACCCAGGCTGTTATATCTGCTACAAACCGTACCCATTCATCTCCCCTCCTCCTACTGGCGTGCTCTCCAACGCTGCTTCGGTTTGTTCGTCTGGTCATCGGCTAGACCCCACTTGAACCGTCTTCTCCTTTCCAGGCCTAAACTGTCGGGTGGAGCGGGCCTGCCGGATTGCCGTTTATATTTCTTAGCCTGTGTACATGCACGGGTCCTTGACTGGACGCACAACACCGAATCCAAGCAATGGGTACGCATGGCCCAGGACCTATGCACCAAGGCCTTATCCACCCTCCCCTGGACCTGGTCACCTGCTTCTCTGATTGCCTTTCCTACATCCTACTCCACTCGCCACACTCTGGCCTCCCTACACTCTGTGCGTGGGAACAGTAGCTTGGTTGACCGAATGGGCCCCCTCCTCCCAGTCACTGACCATCCTGACTTCCCACCTGGAGCCTCCTCTGCTGGCCCCTTTTTTGGGGCTACTCGGTCTGCCCCCTTGCGCTTTAGACACATCCTAGCAGCGCGCCACCTGAAACCCTTGGAAGTTTTGTTGGAGGAGTACCCTTCCTCTACCAGGGCCCCCTTTGCCTATCTGCAGTTACGCCATTTCTATTCCTCCATCCCCGCCCATTTTGACTTACATAGGGACCCGCAGCCCTTTGAGCGCCTGTGCCTGGCCTCGTCGTACCCCCGCCACTCCATCTCCGTTCTTTATGAACTTTTGCTGTCCCAGCGCTCGCATGCTGTGCCTGCTTACTGCACGGCTTGGGAGGCTGAACTGGGAGTGACGTTCTCTCCTAAAGCCTGGGCCAAATGCTTCTTTTTGACCCATAAGGCGGTGGTGGCCACCAAAGCCCAGGAGACTTGCTACAAAATTCTCACTCGCTGGTACCGTGTCCCAGCGATGCTTCACCGCTGGTATCCCTCGGTCCCCAGTGTGTGTTGGAGATGCGGTGTGGAGGAGGGTACCATGACGCACATCTGGTGGAGCTGCTCCAAACTCATCCCCTTCTGGCAATCGGTCCTCCGGGTTGTTCAAGAAGTCACTGGGATTTGTGTCCCCCCCACTCCTGCTGCTGCCCTACTGTTTATGTTCTCCATGGCGCAGGCTAAATACAAGAAGTCTCTGGCGAGGCACCTCCTTCAGGCCGCGAAAGCAGTGATACCTCGAAAGTGGCGGTCTGTTGACCCCCCTACGTTGGACGAATGGATGGCGGAAGTTGCCAACTCACGTCAGATGGAGGAATTGATGTCGGTTCATCCTGATGACGCTGTGCGTGTTGAGGCCACTTGGCTCCCGTGGGTACAGTTTTGTTCCTCCCAGAGATGCAGATCCCTGTGATTTCCCTCTCATTGGGTTCCCGTATCAATCCTACTCCCTGCATCCGTGCTGCTGTGACACCCGCTGGTTCCTGGCTCCTTTTCTCCCCCCCCCCCCCCTCCCCCGTTCCCTCCCCCCCCTCCCTCTTTTTTCTTCTTCTCAGTCCCTCTCCTTTTCTTGCCAACCCTTGTCTGTATGTCCCTCTTTTACTGCTCAGAACCTGACTCCTTACCTTTTCCTCCTTCCATGACCCTTTTCCCTTTTCTGTTGTCTCTTATTGTTTCCCACACGACACCATTTACATCTGTTCGCTTTCTTTCTCTTTGGTACTTCCACTGGCGCACCTATTGTTGATTTCAGATTCCTCATTAGGACTCATACCCGACCTATCTAGGTAACCGTGGCCCTTGTGCCTGGGACGTTATATGTTGCTCCTGATTGACTGTTTGTTGCACTACTTATTGTGGAATTTACCACTTGCTGTTCTTTTTTGATATATGACATGTCATGTGATTATGCATTGTTTAGCTGCTGTCCATTGGGCCTACCCTGGCCACCGGACTCCTTTCTCTCTTACAAGTTTGTTTATCCTGTTACTCACTTATTGCTTGTAATGCCTCTTTTACCACTTTCAATAAAACCCTTTTTTGAATTTGAAAAAAAAAGATGCCTATCTCCATGTTCCAATATTTCCTGGCCATCAACGGTACCTCCGCTTTGCGGTTCCGGAAGGGGGAATTTTCAATTTGTAGCCCTCCCCTTTGGTCTGGCCACTGCTCCTCGGGTCTTAACCAAGATCCTTGCGCCAGTGATAGCCCTGTTGCGGTCGCGAGGAGTCTCAGTGATCCCTTACCTAGACGAACTTTTCATCAAGGCTCCCACCAGAGTCCAGACCCTGGAGAATGTGGATCTCACCCTCCAGACCCTGGATCGCTTCGGGTGGATGGTCAACGGGGACAAGTCTTTCCTTTCTCCCACCCAGTCTTTGATCTTCCTGGGACTTCAATTCAACATGGCCTCTGCCCGGATTTTCCTTCCGCCAGACAAACGTCTGACTCTCCTGTCAGGAGTCCGCTCCCTTCGGGCCCAGGTCCCAGTTTCCATCCGCGTTTGCATGGAAGTCTTGGGTCGGATGGTAGCGGCCATGGAGGCCGTACCCTTTGCCCAGTTTCATTACCGCCCCCTTCAACTGGCGATTCTCGATGGGACAGATCTCCTCTGTCTCTCGATCACAAGATTGCTCTCCCTCGCTGGATCCGTCAGTCTCTGCTCTGGTGCCTCCACTCCCCCCTTCTTCTTCAGGGGTGATCATTTCTTCCCCTCCACTGGCAGGTGGTTACAACGGACGCTCCGGACTGGCCCCGAAGGTCGTGGTATGCCGACGTGGTCAGGCTCCTGGACGACACTCCACTACGCCTTCCACTTCGTTCGGACCTGCTGTCTCAGTGTCCTCTTTGCCACCCCAATTTACAGTCTCTGCATTTGACGGCATGGCGGTTGAGACCGCGGTTTTGAGAGCCTGCGGTTTCTCTTCCCAAGTCATTCGTACCATGCTCAGGGCTCGTAAGCCCTCCTCAGCAAAAATTTACCACCGTACCTGGCGGTCTTATTTTCGTTGGTGTGAAGCTCAGGTTTTGTCCCGTTACTTTTTCTGTTCCCCGTCTTCTCTCTTTCTTGCAATCGGGATTGGAACTGGGTTTGTCTCTCAGTTCCCTTAAGGGTCAGGTTTCGGCCTTTTCTATTCTTTTCCAGCATCCTCTGGCTTCTAATTCTCATGTCCGGACATTCCTTCAAGGAGTGGCGCATGCTGCCCCTCCTTATCGGTCACCTTCTCCCCCTTGGGACTTGAATCTGGTTCTGGGCGTCTTCCAAGGTGAACCTTTTGAACCCCTTAGGGAGGTGTCCCTGCGCCTCCTTTCTTGGAAAGTGGTGTTTCTTGTTGCTATCACCTCCATCCGGAGGGTGTCTGAATTGGCAGCTCTCCTGCTGTTCTCCGTTTCTGGTGCTTCACCAGGACAAGGTTGTCTTGCGGCCAGATCCTTCCTTTTTGCCTAAGGTTGTTTCGGCCATTCATCTCAATGAGGAAATTGTTCTTCCATCCTTTTGTCCCGCTCCTTCTCATCCTAAGGAGCATTTACTCCACAAACTGGATATGGTTCGGGCTGTTACGTCTTACCTCTCTATCACTTCTTTGTTTTGTCAGTGTGATTCCTTTTTCATCCTTACGGAAGGTCGTCGCAAGGGATAACCTGCTTCCAAGGCTACCACTTCTCGGTGGATCCGGTCTGCCATTTTGGAAGCCTATCGCTGTAGGGGGAAGATTCCTCCCTTCAGGGTTGTGGCTCATTCTACCCGTTCTGTTGAGGCATCCTGGGCTCTCCAGAACAAGGCCTCGGCCTCGCAGATTTGCAAGGCGGCTACTTGGTCGTCTTAGCACACTTTCTCAAGGTTCTACCGGGTTCATACCTTCTCATCGGCGTATGCTAGTCTGGGCCGTAAAGTGCTGCTGGCGGGAGTGGAACAGCCGTCTGCCTGACTGATTATCTGCCCACCCAAGGGACGGCTTTGGTACGTCCCACAGTCTGTGTCCCCCAATGGAGCCGATAGAGAAAAGGAGATTTTTAACACTTACCGTAAAATCTCTTTCTCGAAGGATCCATTGGGGGACACAGCTCCCGCCCTTTTGAGTTTCTCTTTGAACACACCCTCGGACAGAAAACCAGTTATATTTTTTCTTCTCGTTCTCGGACAGTTCGTGTTTTTTCCTTTACCTGTCGGTCCTCTCCTATTGCTCTGGTACTAAAACTGATTAGCTCAGGGCCTGGAGTATATCCTGCTGGGAGGAGCTGACTTTTTTTGTTGCATTAGTGTCATACCTCCTAGAGACAGCAGCATACACCCACGGTCTGTGTCCCCCAATGGATCCTTCGAGAAGGAGATTTTACGGTAAGTGTTAAAAAATCTCCTTATATTAGGTCACCTCCTTGTCATATATACAGTCCTGATATATTATATTTATTATTAGGTCACCTCCTTGTTATATATACAGTCCTGGGTATAAATAGATCATGGAGAGATCTCTGTACTGTCCTGATATATTTATATATATTATTAGGTCACCTCCTTGTTATATATACAGCCTGGGTATAAATAGATCATGGAGAGATCTCTGTACTGTCCTGATATATTATATATATTATTAGGTCACCTCCTTGTTATATATACAGTCCTGGGTATAAATAGATCATGGAGAGACATATCTGTACTTTCCTGATATATTATATATATGTTATTAGGTCACCCCCTTGTTATATATACAGTCCTGTGTATAAATAGATCATGGAGAGATCTATGTACTGTCCTGATATATATATTATTAGGTCACCTCCTTGTTATATATACAGTCCTGCGTATAAATAGATCATGGAGAGATCTCTGTACTGTCCTGATATATTATATATATATTATTAGGTCACGACCATGTTATATATACAGTCCTGGGTATAAATAGATCATGGAGAGATCTCTGTACTGTCCTCTGATATATTTCTACATAGTTATTAGGTCGCCCCAAGCCTTCTTTTTTCTAAACTAAATAACCCTAATCCTAAGTATTGTACACAGTATTCTATGTGTGATCTGACCAGTACTGTATACAGTATTCTATGTGTGGTCTGACCAGTACTGTACACAGTATTCTATGTGTGGTCTGACCAGTACTGTACACAGTATTCCATGTGTGGTCTGACCAGTACTGTACACAGTATTCCATGTGTGGTCTGACCAGTACTGTACACAGTATTCCATGTGTGGTCTGACCTGTACTGTACACAGTATTCCATGTGTGGTCTGACCAGTACTGTACACAGTATTCCATGTGTGGTCTGACCAGTACTGTACACAGTATTCCATGTGTAGTCTGACCAGTACTGTACACAGTATTCTATGTGTGGTCTGACCTGTACTGTACACAGTATTCTATGTGTGGTCTGACCAGTACTGTACACAGTATTCCATGTGTGGTCTGACCAGTACTGTACACAGTATTCCATGTGTGGTCTGACCAGTACTGTACACAGTATTCCATGTGTGGTCTGACCAGTACTGTACACAGTATTCCATGTGTGGTCTGACCAGTACTGTACACCGTATTCCATGTGTGGTCTGACCAGTACTGTACACAGTATTCCATGTGTGGTCTGACCAGTACTGTACACAGTATTCCATGTGTGGTCTGACCAGTACTGTACACAGTATTCTATGTTTAGTATGACCAGTACTGTACACAGTATTCCATGTGTAGTCTGACCTGTACTGTACACAGTATTCCATGTGTGGTCTGACCAGTACTGTACACAGTATTCCATGTGTGGTCTGACCAGTACTGTACACAGTATTCCATGTGTGGTCTGACCAGTACTGTACACAGTATTCCATGTGTGGTCTGACCAGTACTGTACACAGTATTCCATGTGTGGTCTGACCAGTACTGTACACAGTATTCCATGTGTGGTCTGACCAGTACTGTACACAGTATTCCATGTGTGGTCTGACCAGTACTGTACACAGTATTCCATGTGTGGTCTGACCAGTACTGTACACAGTATTCCATGTGTGGTCTGACCAGTATTGTACACAGTATTCCATGTGTGGTCTGACCAGTACTGTACACAGTATTCTATGTGTGGTCTGACCAGTACTGTACACAGTATTCTATGTGTGGTCTGACCAGTACTGTACACAGTATTCTATGTGTGGTCTGACCAGTACTGTACACAGTATTCTATGTGCGGTCTGACCAGTACTGTACACAGTATTCCATGTGCGGTCTGACCAGTACTGTACACAGTATTCTATGTGCGGTCTGACCAGTACTGTACACAGTATTCTATGTGCGGTCTGACCAGTACTGTACACAGTATTCTATGTGTGGTCTGACCAGTACTGTACACAGTATTCTATGTGCGGTCTGACCAGTACTGTACACAGTATTCTATGTGTGGTCTGACCAGTACTGTACACAGTATTCCATGTGTGGTCTGACCAGTACTGTACACAGTATTCTATGTGTGGTCTGACCAGTACTGGACACAGTATTCTATGTGTGGTCTGACCAGTACTGTACACAGTATTCTATGTGTGGTCTGACCAGTACTGTACACAGTATTCTATGTGTGGTCTGACCAGTACTGGACACAGTATTCTATGTGCGGTCTGACCAGTACTGTACACAGTATTCTATGTGTGGTCTGACCAGTACTGTACACAGTATTCCATGTGTGGTCTGACCAGTACTGTACACAGTATTCTATGTGTGGTCTGACCAGTACTGGACACAGTATTCTATGTGTGGTCTGACCAGTACTGTACACAGTATTCTATGTGTGGTCTGACCAGTACTGGACACAGTATTCTATGTGTGGTCTGACCAGTACTGTACACAGTATTCCATGTGTGGTCTGACCAGTACTGGACACAGTATTCTATGTGTGGTCTGACCAGTACTGTACACAGTATTCTATGTGTGGTCTGACCAGTACTGTACACAGTATTCTATGTGTGGTCTGACTAGTGATTTGTACAGCAGTAGAATTATTTCCTTGTCGTGGGCATCTATGCCCCTATTGATGCCCCCCATGATTTTATTTGCCTTTGCAGCAGATTCCCGACACTGGTCACTACAGCTAAATTTACTATTAACTAAGACTCCCAAGTCCTTTTCCACGTCAGTCATCCCAAGTGTTCTCCCATTTAACCACTTAAGGACTGAGTCTGGTACGCCACTGTTTTCAAAATGGAGCCTCCAGCTGTTGCAAAACAACAACTCCCAGTATTGCCGGACAGCCGTTGACTGTCCAAGCATGCTGGGAGTTTTGCAACAGCTGGAGGCACCCTGTTTGGGAATCGCTGGCGTAGAATACCCCTATGTCCACCCCAATGCAAATCCCTAATTCAGGCCTCAAATGCGCATGGCGCTCTCACTTTGGAGCCCTGTCGTATTTCAAGGCAACAGTTTAGGGTCACATATGGGGTATCGCCGTACTCGGGAGAAATTGCCTTACAAATTTTGGGGGGCTTTTTCTCCTTTCACCCCTTATGAAAAGGTGAAATTGGGGTCTACACCAGCATGTTAGTGTAAAAAAAAAAAATTTGTTTACACTAACATGCTGGTGTTGCCCTATACTTTTCATTTTGACAAGAGGTAAAAGGGAAAAAAGCCCCCCAAAATTTGTAATGCAACTTCTCCCGACTACGGAGATACCCCATATGTGGGCGCAAAGTGCTCTGGGGGTGCACAACAAGGCTCAGAAGGGAGAGTGCACCATGTACATTTGAGGTGATTTGCACAGGGGTGGCTGATTGTTACAGCGGTTTTGACAAACGCAAAAAAAAAAAAAAAAAACACATGTGACCCCATTTCGGAAACTACACCCCTCACGGAATGTAATGAGGGGTGCAGTGAGAATTTACACCCCACTGGTGTCTGACAGATCTTTGGAACAGTGGGCTGCGCAAATTAAAAATTTTGTACAGCCCACTGTTCCAAAGATCTGACAGACACCAGTGGGGGGTAAATGCTCACTGTACCCCTTGTTACGTTCCTCAAGGGGTCTAGTTTCCAATGTGGTATGGCATGTGGGTATTTTTTGTTGTCCTGGCACCATAGGGGCTTCCTAAATGCGACATGCCCCCCGAGCAAAATTTGCTCTCAAAAAGCCAAATATGACTCCTTCTCTTCTGAGCATTGTAGTTCGCCCATAGTGCACTTCATGTCAACTTATGGGGTACCTCCATACTCAGAAGAGATGGGGTTACAAATTTTGGGGGCTATTTTCTGCTATTAACCCTTGCAAAAATGTGAAATTTGGGGGGAAGCACACATTTTATTGAAATTTTTTTTTTTTTTTTTTACATATGCAAAAGTCGTGAAACACCTGTGGGGTATTAAGGCTCACTTTATTCCTTATTACGTTCCTCAAGGGGTCTAGTTTCCAAAATGGTATGCCATGTGGGTATTTTTTGCTGTCCTGGCACCATAGGGGCTTCCTATATGGGACATGCCCCCCAAAAACCATTTCAGAAAAACGTACGCTCCAAAATCCCCTTGTCGCTCCTTCCCTTCTGAGCCCTCTACTGCACCCGCCGAACACTTTACATAGACATATGAGGTATGTGCTTAGTCGAGAGAAATTGGGTTACAAATAGAAGTATACATTTTCTCCTTTTACCCCTTGTAAAAATTCAAAAATTGGGTCTACAAGAACACGCGAGTGTAAAAAATGGAAATTGTGAATTTTCTCCTTCACTTTGCTGCTATTCCTGTGAAACACCTAAAGGGTTAAAATGCTGACTGAATGTCATTTTGAATATTTTGGGGAGTGCAGTTTTTATAATGGGGTCATTTGTGGGGTATTTCTAAGATGAAGACCCTTCAAATCCACTTCAAACCTGAACTGGTCCCTGAAAAATTGTGATTTTGGAAATTTTGTGAAAAATTGGAAAATTGCTGCTGAACTTTGAAGCCTCTGATGTCTCCAAAAGTAAAAACACGTCAATTTTATGATGCAAACATAAAGTAGACATATTGTATATGTGAATAAAATAAAATAATATTTGGAATATCCATTTTCATTACAAGCAGAGAGCTTCAAAGTTCGAAAAATGCTAAATTTTCTAATTTTTCATCAAATTTTGGGATTTTTCACCAAGAAAGGATGCAAGTTACCAAAAAATTTTACCACTAAGTTAAAGTAGAATATGTCACGAAAAAACTATCTCGGAATCAGAATGATAAGTAAAAGCATTCCAGAGTTATTAATGTTTAAAGTGACCGTGGTCAGATGTGCAAAAAATGGCCGGGTCCTAAGGTGTAAAATGGCTGGGTCCTTAAGGGGTTAAGAATCATAACCCTTTCAATTTTGCACCTAAAATTCCATATGATGGCTTATTTTTTGCGCCACCAATATTAGTCATCAGTCATTAGACATCAGTAATTTAACCAAAAATCTGGTGAAACGGAAAAAAAAAAATTGTGGGACAAAATTGAAGAAAAAACGCCATTTTGTAACTTTTGGGGGCTAACATTTGTACGCAGTAAAATTGACATCTTATCATTATTCTGTACGTCCATACGGTTAAAATGATACCCTACTTATATAGGTTTGATTTTGTTGTACTTCTGCAAAAAATCATAACTACATGCAGGAAAGTTTATATGTAAAAAAAATTGTCATCTTCTGACCCCTATAACTTTTTTATTTTTTCGCATATGTGGCGGTATGAAGGCTCATTTTTTGTATTGATCAGACTTTTTGATCGCTTTTTATAAATTTTTTCATGAAATAAAAAGTGACCGAAAATACACTATTTTGAATTTGGATTGTTTTTTGCGCGTACGCCATTGACCGTGCGGTTTAATTAACATTATATTTTTATATTTCGGACATTTCCGCATGCAGTGATATCACATATGTTTATTTTTATTTACACTGTTTGTTTTTTTAAATGGGAAAATGAGGGTGATTCAAACTTTTATTAGGGTAGGGGTTAAATGTTTTTTTTTTTTTTCACTTTTTTTTTTGCAGTGTTATAGCACCCCCTGGTGGCTATAATACTGCACTAACTGATCTTTTACATTGATCTTTATTATCCCATAGGATAACATAGATCAAGGATTCTGCTGCTTGACTGCTCATGCCTAGATCGCAGGCACTGAGCAGTCATTTGGCGATTGGACACCAGGTGGCAGGTAAGGGGACCCTCCTCGTGCCCTACAGCTGTTCGGGATGCCGCAATTTCGCTGCAGCGATCCCGAACAGCCCCCTGAGCTTACCGACAGCAGTTTAGCTTCACTTTACTCATGGCGATCAACTTTGAACGCCGCGTCTAAAGGGTTAAGAACGTGATCAGTGCTGTGTGCTATTAGCCACAGGTCCCGGCCGTTGCTAGGTGCCGGGCCTGACCCGCTATGCACGCCGTGGCCCCTACGTTATAGTAAGGGAGAGGACTCAGGATGTACTGGTGATAAGGATGTACCGAGGGGAGGCTTTCAAATGTGATTGACTGTGCTGCTATATATTTTGCTAAGTGTCGACATAAGAGAATATACACCACACAGAGGATGTTGGTATACACTCTTTCTTAGCAGGAACCTCAGCTGTTCCCCAAAGAGTTCTGTTTAATACAGGAAGTAAATTTGCTTTTTTCATTCGAAAAAAGAGGAGGGTTAGTTATGACATCAAAATTAGCATGTTACTTTTTGATTGGTTGTTTGATTATTGTGTCCGTATATATTAGCATATCTAGAGTCCATTAATTTATTGGCCAAAGTTTCTATTCGTCAGATATTTTGTCTTTCTACTTCTGCATGGCGTCATGGCAAGGTCTCAATCCGGAGTCACGAGCAGATAGCATTCTGATGTATATGGGTTAACGGCTAGGGAACAGATATATTTTTCCAGCAGCAATGGCTTATTAGTATTACTATATATTGATCAGTCATTAGAAACATAAGGGTCATCCCTATCAATTCCCCCCTAAAAGATATTTGTTACCGTACACGACATCTCTTCCTATGGTGCGTTCTGCCTAATAGTCTCAGGCTCAGGCGGGGAAAATAAAAACTGGTATGGGATGCTTCACTGATTTGAAACGAGTGGCTCCTGTTGAACCGCCCCCCTTTGTACTCAGACTTGTCCTTTACCTGGGACTTCTATGTTCACCCTACTCTGCTGGATTTGCACTTGCACCATTGGCATACAGGATAGTTGTTTACATGTGGGGAATTTCTCTCGGTCATGCTTGGGTCTGATGTATCAATTCCGTTCAGATAAGCTGAAATAGTAGGTTCAATATCCACATACATTGTCCCTGTTTGAAATGTGGCCTCTACAGTGGAGATTATTGTTTTCTTTACACAGGGGACTACTCAACATCCAATTGTCATTCTCTGTAGTAGAGATGTGTCAGTATTGTCTTTTCTTCTATTGGCACTCTGTGGTCTATAGTCCCAGTCATTCCCTGTGTTCCATCCCACTGCTCTCCAATAGTCACAGTTGTTCCCCCAGTAGTCATCTGTCACACATGTGTATATTGTATTGTCATCCCCATACATAAGCCATTGTTTTGGCACTTCAGGACAATTCACTATGTCACAGTAGTCAAATTTAAAGGTAGTCATTTGGGCATTGGAAGATTTATCAAAACGTGGGATACAACTCTTGGATCATTGTCAAGTCGGCCCAGTAGTGTGGTGGAGTCGGATTGAGTTTCTGGGTTTGCACTCCACTTATATGGAAAAGGATTTGTATCAGGAGCATGGTGTAGGAACCCTCTTTCAGTGCATATCCATGTTGATTTTCCTTCCAGTTTCACCAAAATCAGAGTTGTCAGTAGAACCTGATAAGGACCTTCAAATCGAGGTTCCCTGCAGATTGTGACTTCCTGGTTCAGCGTTTGGATCTGGAATGGAAGAATAAAACTGCAACATGTGTTACTTTCAGCTCATTACACAATGTAATAACAAACTTTACCAAACTATAATTTCCTGCACTGAGGATACTGTGGGTAATAACATCCTAGCTTAGGGACCCCCCCCTTCCCCCAAGAGTGTCTCATATGGGGTTGGGCCTGTTGGCTGTCAGGGTGTGTTTTTAACAGAATACAAAGCTATGGGCAGAACTTCTGGCCATGGAAGGGACAGTTCTTTCCTGGCTTTTAGAATTTTTTTTTCTTTAGTCTTTCAATTTTCCCACTGCTCCGGGATGATATGGGGTCTGCTCCCACCATTTTTCAAAATTTCTCTTGTAATATTCGCAATGACAGCCGGTCCTTGGTCGCTTTCAATTACTTCAGGGACTCCAATTATGCATACCAGCTCTGTTAGTAGTTTCCTTACAGTAGTCTTTGCTGCAATATTAGTGACTGGGTAGGCTTCTGGCCATCCAAAGAACATATCCACTGCTACTAGCACGTACTCAACTTTCCAATTTTGGGCAATTGCATGTGGTCAATCTGGATTCTCTGAAAGGTTTGTCTCTTCAGAGTAACTTCTGTTCTTCCAAGGTTACAGGTGTTGCAAATGTCACATTCCTTGACATATTGTTCAACTGATGGTGTTATTTCTGGTGCAAGGTAGATTTTATTGATAGAAGTGATCATTTGGTTTTTTCCTCTGTGGGTTACTCCATTGAGTCACCCCCGGGTAAAGGGCTTGGGGAAGACAAATCTTGTTTGATTTTCTTCATAGGCCGTCTGATTCACTGAGTTAAGCTCCCTTTTTTCTCCCATATTCTCTTTCCCTTGTCCAAGGCTTGAGTCTGGAACTGCTTCAGTGTCTTGAGTCCGGGGTTTTCCTTTTCCTCTTCTGGTTCATCTAATCCTTTCTTCTGTCTTCTTGTCACCACGTATACCCCTGATTCCTCTCGAGCAAGGGGCAGTATTGCAGTTTCTTTAGCTGCTTGGTCTGCTAAGAAATTTCCTTCGGCTTCTTCAGAGTCCATTCTTCCATGCGCTTTGACTTTGAAACTGTCAGGACCCCGATTGAAACCTTAAAATTGCATGAACAAGTGGCAATCATCAAAGTTCTTTTATAGGGGTTCCATTTGCAGTCATGTACCCCCTTAGGCCTATTTTAATATGAAGTCCAGCACCACTCCATGCTCATAGGCAGAGTCCGTATAGGTGTTGCCGGTTGATCCTTCCGAGATGCGTCAGGCTTCAGTTAGGGCAATAAGTTCCGCCTCTTGTGCTGAAACACGGGAAGGGAGTATTCTTTCTCGCAGGACTTTGAATGGGCTAGCCACTGAGTATCCTGTGTGGAAGTTGCCACTTTCATGAGCATATCTGGACCCGTCTGTGTAGAGAGTAAAGGTTGCAATGTCCAGTCGTGTTTCTTGGACCGTTGGTAGATGTGATGTCTCCATTTCCATAACCTCTAAACAATTGTGCTTGGGGTCACCGAGGTCTTCATCATTTTGTTCAATTTGTTTTTCTCCATCATCCCCCCTTGAGAGAGGAAGCAGGGGATGGATTCAGGATTGCGCATCTCTGAAAAGTGACTTTATCCGGGTGTAACATTGAAGCCTCACTTGTCTTTGTAGAGAAAGTGGATTTCTTTGGTATTGTGTTAGAATAGCTTTCAGATCATGCGGAACGAGGATAATGAGGGTATGTCCAAGAATGATGTCAGAGGTCTTGTCCAAAAGGTCTTTCGCTGCAGGTTGGTGCAGTTTTTGCAACAGGATCTAGTCTGCATGAGTAGTATCCCAAAGGTCTCAATTTGTCTCCATGTTTTTGTGCAAGGACTCCAGAGGCATGGCCCTTTGTTTCAGAGACAAACAGAAAAAGCTGCAGTTCGTAATTTGGGATACCTAGTGCTGGAGCAGACAGGATAAGGTCTTTTAGGCGGTTCAAACACTGTATGGCCTCCCATGATAGTGGCTGCGTCTGAGTCATAGCTGGAATGGCATCATATAGTGTTTGCATCAGTGCTGAGGCATCTGGAATCCATTGTCGGCAGGAAGTGATCATACCATGAAAGGCTTGTAGTTGCTTGACAGTTGTAGGTATAGGAGTCTCTTGTATGGCTTGCTTCCTGTCTTCTGCCAGGTGTTTAACACCTTGAGAGATACAATGTCCTAGGAAGACTACTTTTTGTGGTGCCCATTAAACTTTTCCAAGGGGCACCTTGGCTTTTAAAATTAGAACATTTTTATTGAACATTTTGGTTTTTACAAATCAACAACAAAACAAAATCCCCCCCCCCCCCCCCCCCCGGTTCCCGTGTTGTACCCTCCATGAAGGATGGGGAGAGAACTGCAAGATAGAAAAATATTGCAATAGAATGCATGATCCGTACATACATTGCATAGATAAAATGCAACCATGTTATACTAAACAAAAACAAGTTATCTACAAAGGTAGAAAAAGAAAGGTCACCATTCTAGCAAGTCGGCAAAAGGTGTGGGTAAGGACATCTACAAGGGATTGCAGAACAAGTGCAAGTGGGGTCCCACTCAGAAGCTCAGAGAGAGCGCCACTGCCATAAAACATACAACAGTACAGTACTGACACAGGATAAAAAGACACACAAGACAAGAGCAATACAGTAGAAAAGAAAGACAGATAGATTAGCTCTCTCCCCCAACAACACTTCCATAGGGGTCCTCCGTAAATATAATGTACAGAAATTGGGGCATAAGAACCATTTTAACCATATTAGATCTGCCTAAAATGGATAGGGGGAGTTTGCGCCATGTAGTAACCTTTTGGGAGCTACAATCTAATAATGGCATCAATTCGGGTAGAAAACAGACATGGTCGCACATCTACAATCTTGTATAATGATCTGATCGCTTCTCAGCATAATATCAAAAACTAACAGGTTGTTGGTATACATTTTTGATCAAAAAGTACAAGCCCACTCGCCACATCAAGGCCACCTAGAGTGGGTCCCTAACGTCCCTAGCATAAAATGGCGTAGCACTGGGCGGCGACCACCACCACCGCACCAGTGCCCACGGGGGTAAAACACTACATATACACTACACTACACTAACACATAATAAAGGGTAAAACACTACATATACACTACACTAACACATAATAAAGGGTAAAACACTACATATACACTACACTACACTAACACATAATAAAGGGTAAAACACTACATATACACCTACACTACACTAACACATAATAAAGGGTAAAACACTACATATACACTACACTACACTAACACATAATAAAGGGTAAAACACTACATATACACTACACTACACTAACACATAATAAAGGGTAAAACACTACATATACACTACACTAACACATAATAAAGGGTAAAACACTACATATACACTACACTACACTAACACATAATAAAGGGTAAAACACTACATATACACTACACTACACTAACACATAATAAAGGGTAAAACACTACATATACACTACACTAACACATAATAAAGGGTAAAACACTACATATACACTACACTACACTAACACATAATAAAGGATAAAACACTACATATACACTACACTACACTAACACATAATAAAGGGTAAAACACTACATATACACTACACTAAACTAACACATAATAAAGGGTAAAACACTACATATACACCTACACTACACTAACACGTAATAAAGGGTAAAACACTACATATACACTACACTACACTAACACATAATAAAGGGTAAAACACTACACTACACTAACACATAATAAAGGGTAAAACACTACATATACACTACACTAACACATAATAAAGGGTAAAACACTACATATACACTACACTACACTAACACATAATAAAGGGTAAAACACTACATATACTATACACTACACTAACACATAATAAAGGGTAAACACTACATATACACTACACTAACACATAATAAAGGGTAAAACACTACATATACACTACACTACACTAACACATAATAAAGGGTAAAACACTACATATACTATACACTACACTAACACATAATAAAGGGTAAACACTACATATACACTACACTAACACATAATAAAGGGTAAAACACTACATATACACTACACTACACTAACACATAATAAAGGGTAAAACACTACATATACTATACACTACACTAACACATAATAAAGGGTAAACACTACATATACACTACACTACACTAACACATAATAAAGGGTAAAACACTACATATACACTACACTACACTAACACATAATAAAGGGTAAAACACTACATATACAATACACTACACTAACACATAATAAAGGGTAAAACACTACATATACACCTACACTACACTAACACATAATAAAGGGTAAAACACTACATATACACTACACTACACTAACACATAATAAAGGATAAAACACTACATATACACTACACTACACTAACACATAATAAAGGATAAAACACTACATATACACTACACTACATTAACACATAATAAAGGGTAAAACACTACATATACACCTACACTACACTAACACATAATAAGGGTAAAACACTACACTACACTAACACATAATAAAGGGTAAAACACTACATATACATCTACACTACACTAACACATAATAAAGGGTAAAACACTACATATACACTACACTACACTAACACATAATAAAGGGTAAAACACTACATATACACTACACTAACACATAATAAAGGGTAAAACACTACATATACACTACACTACACTAACACATAATAAAGGGTAAAACACTACATATACACTACACTACACTAACACATAATAAAGGGTAAAACACTACATATACACTACACTACACTAACACATAATAAAGGGTAAAACACTACATATACACTACACTACACTAACACATAATAAAGGGTAAAACACTACATATACACTACACTACATTAACACATAATAAAGGGTAAAACACTACATATACACCTACACTACACTAACACATAATAAAGGGTAAAACACTACACTACACTAACACATAATAAAGGGTAAAACACTACATATACACTACACTACACTAACACATAATAAAGGGTAAAACACTACACTACACTACACTAACACATAATAAAGGGTAAAACACTACATATACACTACACTACACTAACACATAATAAAGGGTAAAACACTACATATACACTACACTAACACATAATAAAGGGTAAAACACTACATATACACTACACTAACACATAATAAAGGGTAAAACACTACATATACACTACACTACACTAACACATAATAAAGGGTAAAACACTACATATACACCTACACTACACTAACACATAATAAGGGTAAAACACTACACTACACTAACACATAATAAAGGGTAAAACACTACATATACATCTACACTACACTAACACATAATAAAGGGTAAAACACTACATATACACTACACTACACTAGCACATAATAAAGGGTAAAACACTACACTACACTAACACATAATAAAGGGTAAAACACTACATATACATCTACACTACACTAACACATAATAAAGGGTAAAACACTACATATACACTACACTACACTAACACATAATAAAGGGTAAAACACTACATATACACTACACTAACACATAATAAAGGGTAAAACACTACATATACACTACACTACACTAACACATAATAAAGGGTAAAACACTACATATACACTACACTACACTAACACATAATAAAGGGTAAAACACTACATATACACTACACTACACTAACACATAATAAAGGGTAAAACACTACATATACACCTACACTACACTAACACATAATAAAGGGTAAAACACTACATATACACTACACTACACTAACACATAATAAAGGGTAAAACACTACATATACACTACACTACATTAACACATAATAAAGGGTAAAACACTACATATACACCTACACTACACTAACACATAATAAAGGGTAAAACACTACACTACACTACACTAACACATAATAAAGGGTAAAACACTACATATACACTACACTAACACATAATAAAGGGTAAAACACTACATATACACTACACTACACGAACACATAATAAATGGTAAAACACTACATATACGCTACACTACACTAACACATAATAAAGGGTAAAACACTACATATACACTACACTAACACATAATAAAGGGTAAAACACTACATATACACTACACTAACACATAATAAAGGGTAAAACACTACATATACACTACACTACACTAACACATAATAAAGGGTAAAACACTACATATACACTACACTACACTAACACATAATAAAGGGTAAAACACTACATATACACTACACTACACTAACACATAATAAAGGGCAAAACACTACATATACACTACACTACACTAACACATAATAAAGGATAAAACACTACATATACACTACACTACACTAACACATAATAAAGGGTAAACACTACATATACACTACACTACAATAACACATAATAAAGGGTAAAACACTACATATACACTACACTACACTAACACATAATAAAGGATAAAACACTACATATACAATACACTACACTAACACATAATAAAGGGTAAACACTACATATACACTACACTACACTAACACATAATAAAGGGTAAAACATTACATATACAATACACTACACTAACACATAATAAAGGGTAAAACACTACATATACACCTACACTACACTAACACATAATAAAGGGTAAAACACTACATATACACTACACTAACACATAATAAAGGGTAAAACACTACACTACACTAACACATAATAAAGGGTAAAACACTACATATACATCTACACTAACACATAATAAAGGGTAAAACACTACATATACACCCCCTTACACTGTCCCCCCCCAATAAAAATTAAAAACGTATTGTACGGCAGTGTTTCCAAAACGGAGCCTCCAGCTGTTGCAAAACAACAACTCCACGCATTTGTGGACAGCCACTGACTGTCCAGGCATGCTGGGAATTTAGCAACAGCTGGAGGCACCCTGTTTGGCAATCACTGGCGTAGAATACCCCTATGTCCACCCCTATGCAATCCCTAATTTAGTCCTCAAATGCTCATGGCGCTCTCTCACTTCGGAGCCCTGTCGTATTTCAAGGAAACAGTTTAGGGGCAGATATGGGGTATTTCCGTACTCGGGAGAAATTGCACTACAAATTTTGGGGGCTTTTTCTCCTTTTACCCCTTATGAAAAGGAAAAGTTGGGGGCTACACCAGCTTGTTAGTGTAAAAAAATAAACATATTTACACTAACATGCTGGTGTTGCCCCATACTTTTTATTTTCACAAGCGGTAAAAGGAAAAAAAGACCCCCAAAATTTGTAACACAATTTCTCCTGAGTACGTAAATACCCCATATGTGGGCGCAAAGTGCTCTGCGGGCGCACAACAAGGCTCAGGAGTGAGAGTGCACTATGTACATTTGAGGCCTAAATTGGTGATTTGCACAGGGGTGGCTGATTTTACAGCGGTTCTGACATAAACCCAAAAAAATAAATACCCACATGTGACCCCATTTTGGAAACTACACCCCTCACATAATGTAATAAGGTGTACAGTGAGCATTTACCCCCCACAGGTGTCTGACAGATTTTTGGAACAGTGGTCCGTGAAAATGAAAAATTAAATTTTTCATTTGCACAGTCCACTGTTCCAAAGATCTGTCAAACGCCAGTAGGGTGTAAATGCTCACTGTACACCTTATTACATTCCATGAGGGGTGTAGTTTCCAAAATGGGGTCACATGTGGGGGGTCCACTGTTCTGGCACCACGGGGGCTTTGTAAATGCACATGGCCCCTGACTTCCATTCCAAACAAATTCTCTCTCCAAAAGCTCAATGGCGCTCCTCCTCTTCTGAGCATTGTAGTTCGCTCGCAGTGCACTTGATGTCCAAACATGGGATATTTCCATACTCAAAAGAAATGGGGTTACAAATTTTGGGGGGCAATTTCTCCTATTACCCCTTGTAAAAAAAAAAAGTAAAATTTTGGGGGAAAAAAAGCATTTTAGTGAAAAAAATTTTTTTTTTTTTCATTTACACATCCGACTTTAACAAAAAGTTGTCAAACACCTGTGGGGTGTTAAGGCTCACTGGACCCCTTGTTACGTTCCTTGAGGGGTGTCGTTTCCATAATAGTGTGCGATGTGTGTGTGTGGGGGGGGTTGCTGTTCTGGCACTATAGGGGCTTCCTAAATGTGACAAGCCCCCCAAAAACCATTTAAGAAAAACTCACTCTCCAAAATCCCATTGTTGCTCCTCCCCTTCTGAGCCCTCTACTGCGCTCGCCGAACACTTGACATACACATATGAGGTATTTTCTTACTCAAGAGAAATTGGGTTACAAATTTTGAGAGGATTTTTTTCGTTTTACCCCTTGTAAAAATTCAAAAACTGGGTCTACTTAAATTTGGCGTTTTTTCAGGCGGTTTTTATTCTCTTTTGGACTTTAGCTATCCAAAAAAGTGTTGGAGATACCTTTTTTATAAAAATTTAGTAGGGTACCATTAAAAAATAATAATAAAAAAGATACAGTAGTGATGGAAAAAATTGTATCTAACGAGATTGATCTTTTTTATAACAAAATTTTTATTAATTTTTAAACGGATCAATTTATGTGCGCGGGTAGGGCACTAAAAATGTAGCCGACAATAATAAAAATGTAGTGTGTGTGTGTGTTTCACTTTTTTTTACATTTCTTAGGTAGTACTACTACTCCCAGCATGGAACACACTGTTCCATGATAGGAGTAGTAGTTACCTGTACTAATTGACAGATCGCTGGGGTCCCTTGCGATCCTCCTGTATAATGTATAGATGCGGCGGCCGCTCTTCTATGGTCCCCTGCACTGACTTATATATACACATATTCATATTTCCCGCAGAGCTGTGATTGGCCAGATGGTTCCAGCCAATCACAACTCTGTGGGAAATAGGAATATGTGTATATATACGTCAGTGCAGGGGACCATAGAAGAGCGGCCGCCGCATCTATACATTATACAGGAGGATCGCAAGGGGTGTTAGGAGAAGTGACACTCGCTGCGATCTGTCTATTAATGCAGGTACTACAGCTCCCAGCATGGAGCAGAGTGTGCAGAGTGTACTCCATGTTGGGAGTATTAGTACCTGCAGTAAGGGACAGATCCCAGGGATGTCATTTCTCCTGACACCCACTGCGATCAAAGTGACTGTCGGGATCAGCTGTTCTCAATACATATTGAGAACTTACAGTGAGCCTACAGTGTGTATACAGTATACACATTGCTGGCTCACTTAACCCCTTGCTAAGCTGTGTGCTATGCACCAGCCCAGCAAGGAAAGAGTTAGCTTACACTGCTAGACAGTGTAGGTTAACCCTTTGGGCGGTATACACTATATACAGCTATCTATAGATAGCTGTATATAGTGTATACAGAAGATGGAGAAGTCCCCTTACCTCCGTCCAGTCCCCACGGGTCCGTGTAGCTCCGCCCCTAGTGATGACGTCATTAGGGGCGGAGCTACATTCGCGATCCAGGCTGGCAAGGGTATAAGGCTCTGTTAACATTGTCCGTATTGGATAATGGGAACAGACCCTTCTGCCAGTGTCTACCCAGATAGGGAGACTCCAGCTGTTGCTAAACTACAACTCCCAGCATGCCCAGACAGCCAAAGGTTGTCTGGGCATGCTGGGAGTTGTAGTTTTGCACCAATTGGAGGCTCCCTGTTTAGGTAGACATTGCATTATGGGCGCTCTCCCCTGCAGAGAGCACAAAAAATGTCCTAACCTATTTTTTTTGTGTTTTTTTTCTTCTCGTTTCAGATCCGTGTATGCAGAGGATTACGACGGATTCGATGGATTACGACGGATGAAAAGGATTTTTTTATATTTTAATAAAATGGTTAACTAGGGCTGTGGGGGAGTGTTTTTTAAAATAATTTTTTTTTTCCAATGTGTTGTGTTTTATTTTTTTATTGAATATTCAGGCTTAGTTATGGAGGCTGTCTAATAGACAGAATCCATGACTAAGTCGGGGCTTAGCGTTAGCCCCAAAAACAGCTAGCGCTAACCCCCAATTATTACCCCGGTACCCACCGCCACAGGGGTGCCGGAAAGAGCCGGTACGAACAGGCCCGGAGCTTCAAAAATGGTGCTCCTTGGCCTAGGCGGTAACAAGCTGGCGTTATTTAGGCTGGGGAGGGCCAGTAACAATGGTCCTCGCCCACCCTGGTAACGTCAGGCTGTTGCTGCTTGGTTGGTATCGTGCTGATACTGAATATACAGGGAACCCTATGCGTTTTTTTATTTTTTTTATTTATGAAAAAAAACGCATAGGGTTCCCTGTATATTCAGTATCAGCACGATACCAACCAAGCAGCAACAGCCTGACGTTACCAGGGTGGGCGAGGACCATTGTTACTGGCCCTCCCCAGCCTAAATAACGCCAGCCTGTTACCGCCTAGGCCCAGGAGCGCCATTTTTGACGCTCCGTGCCTGTTGGTACCGGCTCTTCCCGGCACCCCTGTGGCGGTGGGTACCGGGGTAATAATTGGGGGTTAGCGCTAGCTGTTTTTTGGGCTAACGCTAAGCCCCGGCTTAGTCATGGATTCTGTCTATTAGACAGCCTCCATAACTAAGCCTGAATATTCAATAAAAAAGAAAACACAACACATTGGAAACATTTTTTTATTTTAAACACTCCCCCACAGCCCTCGTTAACCATTTTATTAAAATATAAAAAAAATCCTGTTCATCCGTCGTAATCCATCGAATCCGTCGTAATCCTCTGCATACACGGATCTGAAACGAGAAGAAAAAAACACAAAAAAAAAATAGGTTAGGACATTTTTTGCACTCTCTGCTGGGGAGAGCACCCATAATGCAATGTCTACCTAAACAGGGAGCCTCCAATTGGTGCAAAACTACCACTTCCAGCATGCCCAGACAGCCTTTGTCTGGGTAGACACTGGCAGAAGGGTCTGTTCCCATTATCCAAAACGGACAATGTGAACAGAGCTTCAGACTAGCCTGAATATGTCTTTAGCTCCGCCCCTAATGACGTCATCACTAGGGGGGCGGAGCTACACGGACCGGCAGTGACAGAAACGAGGGAGGTAAGTGGACCTCCTGTTCTGTATACACTATATACAGCTATCTATAGATAGCTGTATATACTGTATACCGCCCAAAGGGGCTATAGGAGCAGGGAGTCCTGTCAGTCTGGTGACAGGATTCCCAGCTCCTGTATAGTATACACGGGTACACTATGCCCCCCTGTATACTATACAGCCGGGGAGGTGAGTAGTGATGCTGTACATCACTCCTCATCTCCATACACTCTGTGGACCGGGCGCTCAGCATCCGACCCACAGTGAGAAAACTGCCACAGGGGACAAATTTGGCTGTTTCCACACACCAGGGAAAACGCCAGCAAAAACACCAGAAAAACTGCCAAAACTCAGAAAAAAACTGTGGCAGTTTTTCTGGCTTTTTTGCTGGCTTTTTTTAGGTGTACAAAAAAAAAAAAAAAAAGTGGAAACCTAGCCTGAGGGGTGCAGTTTTTATAATGGGGCCTTTTATGGGGTATTTCTAATATGAAGACCCTTCAAATCCTCTTCAAAACTGAACTGGTCCCTGAAAAATTCCAATTTTTAAAATTTTGCTAAAAAATTGGAAAATTGCTGCTGAACTTTGAAGCCTCTGATCTCTTCCAAAAGTAAAAACATCTCAACTGTATGATGGTGACATAAAGAAGACATATTGTATATGTGAATCAATATATCATTTATTTGGAATATCTATTTTCCTTACAAGCAGAGAGCTTCAAAGTTAGAAAAATTCTAAATTTTCTGATTTTTCATCCAATTTTTGAAATCTGAAAATTTTGCATCAAATTTATAAGTAAAAGCATCAGAGTTATTAATGCTTAAAGTGACAGTGGTCAGAATTGCAAAAAATGCTCCCGTCCTTAGGTCATAATGGGCTCCGTCCCCAAGGGGTTAAAAGGTGAGGAGGAAAAAATGAAAGTACAAAAACAGAAAAACCCTGAGTCCTTAAGGGGTTAAGGCCAAAATGGGCTGATTCCTTAAGGGGTTAAACCTTATGGTAGGTATACGTCTGCTTCTGCTCTGTCATATGTAATAACTATGATATTATTCTCAGTGACCAATGGGACAGTCATTTCATGGCAAATCCTATGAAGCGTGTATGTTCTCGAGGAGGAACGTTATCTGGGGTACGTAATAGGAAGAGGTGCAGTAAAACACCTAGTAAATAAGGTATAAGCCCTCCGAAATTGGCCCTTTACCAAAAAGCTGGTGAAAGCTATTTTGGGAATTGGGGTATATTACTGCAGGTACATCCCAAACTTCCCCACCATTGGAGCCTCCTTGACAGACCGGTCTGTTGTGGTCAGGTGGACTGCAGAGGCTGAGGTCCGTCCTCTGTAGAGAACTGGCAATGGTCACCCCTAATATCACTAAGACATGTGTGGTCCAGACTGACCGAGGAGGAGGAGGAGAACACCCGGCCACCTACCTCAGCGGAAAGCTTACACCTCCTAATAGAAACAATGGCATTATGGAATAGGAATGCTTAGCACAGAAATACTGAGCTATTACCTAATAGGTGGGCATTGTAGGTTGGTCACAGACCGCCCCTCTCTTATGAGTCCATGTAAGTGAATTGAGTCACCAGGTGGTTTCCACCCTACAGAACTTTAAGTGGAGCACCGAGCAGCCAAACTGCAAGGGAATAAGGGGCTCTGCCCTAAATACATTGTTTGATGGCCAAAAGTGTTCATCCCCACAAGTTGGAACAAAGGGAGAGGGTACATGAGACAGGAATGGTGGTCATCCTTATCTAACAGGTTTCAGGAAAGCTGGGTGAAATATTTGAAATCCAGGAATAGTGGGAAATCCCTAGTCTTAGGGACTTTTGATAAAGTCTCTTTCGGGCCTGGATTTTGATGGTTTTATTGGGTAATATAGGGAGTAGACTGGTTATATGTGGTATGTGGCTTATGTCAGAATTTGGGTTGCTTCTTGTTTCGAGTGGTTTTTGTTCAGGTCTTTGATGATCCCAGGACATGTGAGGTGACAAGAATACACAGCAGCTGAGATGGTGGGAATAGACGAGGTTGGTGCTGGGTCTTATGGGTGGAAGGTTCTTATCCATTTTCACTTCAGAGATGTTCTGTGGATGATGAGGATGGTGATGACTATAGGAGGATCCACCTTATAGGGTTTATCCCGGAATTGAGAAAAATAGATAATTTCGTTCAAAGACGCTTCCTGTCTGTCTCCAGGTTGGGTGCGGTTCTGCAGATCAGTTCCACTGAAGAGAATGGAGCCAAGTTGTAATACCACACCCAACCTGGAGACAGACAGGGAGTCCACCGAAGGACCAGGTTTAAAAGTCATTGTGGGAGATTTATCAGAACCTGTGGAAGTTGCCCTTGACAACCAATCAGATCTTCTTTCATTCTTAACAAGGCCTCTGAAAAACGAAAGAAGCGATCTGATCAGCTGATCAACTTTTCATCTCCACAGGTTTTGATAAATCTCCCCCATTGTGTCCTAAATAGATGGAGAGGGGTGAGGGCTAAATCTCCTCCCCGATGGGGGTAGTAGTCCTTGTAGTGGAGTAGGGTGCCTGGAATATATGATTAACCCTTTCTATCATTTCAGTGCCACTTCCTTAGAGATTAGAGAGGATTGACACCCCCATACTCAGCCCTGTCCTACAAAGTCTACTCCATCTACATGAAGACATTTGGGTCATCATCTTGTTCTCATGCTGTGAATACCCAGATCTCCCATGTATCGGGCCCCGGTGGCATCCTGATGTCAGGGCCTCATCCTCATTGTTTGTACAGTTAAGACCCCACAACCTCCAAGCTTGCTGTGAACCCATCTCTTGACAAATAGTAACTAAACATATGAGAGATAGGAGGCCGGGAGAAGAGGAGACAAAGGAGCAGGTTTGGGGGTCTCCCCCTGCAAGGCACTGCACGCTCCCCCCCCCCCCCCCCCCCCCCCCCCCAGCTCCATGTTCCCTTCTGCAGAGATGAAGAAGACAAGCTAAACGGCAGTAATAAAGATCAGGGAATTCTGGGATCTCAAACCTGTTTGCCCCGCAGGAGCTGAGCACAGCCCCTCACATCCAGCAGTGTGATCCCGAGCCCCCCAGACCAGGAAGACGTCTGCTGAGGAGGGATGGAGAGAACAGTGGAGAAGGAGGAGCTCAGAGACAGAGGACGAATGATGCAGAATTGATGAACAGAGACAGAAATAGCCATAGACTGCCAATGATACAGAATAGCCTGCAAGAGACCACCGAGATAGCAAGCAAAAGAGACAGCTGGGACAAAGCCAGAGCTCACACGCATGGACAACATTCTGTCTCTATGAGACAGATTGCACTCAGAAGACCATGAATAAGACCTACACTATACAGACCTGGGTGAATGAGACCTCCACCATACAGACCTGGGTGAATAAGACCTCTACCATACAGACCTGGGTGAATGAGACCGCCACCATACAGACATAAGTAAATAAGACCTCCACCACAACAGACCTGGGTAAATGAGACCTCCACCATACGGAACTGGGTGAATGAGACCCCCACCATACAGACCTGGGTGAATGAGACCTCCACCATACAGACCTGGGTAAATGAGACCCCTACCATACAGACCAGGGTGAATAAGACCTCCACAACACTGAGTAGGCTGAATGAGACCCCCACATCATGGAGCAGGGTGTCAGAGCCCACCACATCATGGAGCAGGGTGAATGAGAAGTATACATCACATTGCAAGGTGTCAGAGCCCACCACATCATGGAGCAAGGTGTGTGAGACCCCACTTCATGGAAAAGGGCCCGAGAGACCCCCACATCATGGAGCAAGGTGTGTGAGACCCCCACATCACAAAGCAGGGCCTGTGAGACCCTCACACAACAGAAAAGGGCCTGTAAAACCCTCACATCACAGAGCAGGGGGTGGGAGCCCCAACTTCTCGGAGAAGGGCCTGTGAGACCCCCACATCAAAGAGAAGGGCCTCTGAGACCCCCACATCACAGAGAAGGGTACACCTAGCTGTAGGGGAATGCTACAGGCTTGGGGAGCTCTCTGATGCTGTTGTTGAAGCTGCCCTGTGCTGCTGGTGGAGCTGTCCGGTGCTGCTGGTGGAGCTGTCCGGTGCTGCTGGTGGAGCTGTCCAGTGTTGCTGGTGGAGCTTTCCGGTGTTGCTGGTGAAGCTGCCCTGTGCGGTTGGTGGCGCTGCCCTGTGCTGTTGGTGGAGCTGCCCTGTGCTGTTGGTGGCGCTGTCCTGTGCTGATGGTGGAGCTGTCCGGTGCTAATGGTGAAGTTGTCCGGTGCTGTTGTTGGAGCTATCCGGTGCTGAACTCAGACCTCATGGTGCCCAGTAGAGAGGCCGCCACTTACCAGGGCCCGGACTTCACCCATCACTCCCCTAAGCGTCTCTGACCTGCAGAGGAACAGTGCACCCCCTTTTTTGGAGGAGGGTGGAGGGGGTTGCAGGTTGATGCCCCCCCTTCACCTTTCTTCTCCTGGTTATCGTCACCTCCATTACCCCTCCTCCTTCCTGACCCTGCTCCGACCTTTAACCTCTGGAACAGAAGAGGAAAAATGCCAAGGTCCTTTCTGGTCAAGAAGGTGAAGGAAGGCTTCTGCTCTGCCGACAGTGAGAATGCATATGTACGACACCGCGACGACTTCACAGCGCGCCTCTCCGACAAAGGTAAGAAACAAGATATGATATATCTAAACGAAACAGTGTGCCAGGTGCAGCGGTGATGTGTCAGGTGCAGCGGTGATGTGTCAGGTGCAGCGGTGATGAATGTGTCAGGTGCAGCGGTGATGAATGTGTCAGGTGCAGCGGTGATGAATGTGTCAGGTGCAGCGGTGGTGAATGTGTCAGGTGCAGCGGTGATGAATGTGTCAGGTGTCCACGGTGATGAATGTGTCAGGTGCAGCGGTGATGTGTCAGGTGCAGCGGTGATGAATGTGTCAGGTGCAGCGGTGATGAATGTGTCAGGTGCAGCGGTGATGAATGTGTCAGGTGCAGCGGTGATGAATGTGTCAGGTGCAGCGGTGATGAATGTGTCAGGTGCAGCGGTGATGAATGTGTCAGGTGTCCACGGTGATGAATGTGTCAGGTGCAGCGGTGATGAATGTGTCAGGTGCAGCAGTGATGAATGTGTCAGGTGCAGCGGTGATGAATGTGTCAGGTGCAGCGGTGATGTGTCAGGTGCAGCGGTGATGTGTCAGGTGCAGCGGTGATGTGTCAGGTGCAGCGGTGATGAATGTGTCAGGTGCAGCGGTGGTGAATGTGTCAGGTGCAGCGGTGATGAATGTGTCAGGTGCAGCGGTGATGAATGTGTCAGGTGCAGCGGTGATGAATGTGTCAGGTGCAGCGGTGATGAATGTGTCAGGTGCAGCGGTGATGAATGTGTCAGGTGCAGCGGTGATGAATGTGTCAGGTGCAGCGGTGATGAATGTGTCAGGTGCAGCGGTGATGAATGTGTCAGGTGCAGCGGTGATGAATGTGTCAGGTGCAGCGGTGATGAATGTGTCAGGTGCAGCGGTGGTGAATGTGTCAGGTGCAGCGGTGGTGAATGTGTCAGGTGCAGCGGTGGTGAATGTGTCAGGTGCAGCGGTGATGAATGTGTCAGGTGCAGCGGTGATGAATGTGTCAGGTGCAGCGGTGATGAATGTGTCAGGAGCAGGGGTGATGAATGTGTCAGGTGCAGCGGTGATGAATGTGTCAGGTGCAGCGGTGATGAATGTGTCAGGTGCAGCGGTGATGAATGTGTCAGGTGCAGCGGTGGTGAATGTGTCAGGTGCAGCGGTGATGTGTCAGGTGCAGCAGTGATGTGTCAGGTGCAGCGGTGATGAATGTGTCAGGTGCAGCGGTGATGAATGTGTCAGGTGCAGCGGTGATGAATGTGTCAGGTGCAGCGGTGAGGAATGTGTCAGGTGCAGCGGTGAGGAATGTGTCAGGTGCAGCGGTGATGAATGTGTCAGGTGCAGCGGTGATGAATGTGTCAGGTGCAGCGGTGGTGAATGTGTCAGGTGCAGCGGTGATGAATGTGTCAGGTGCAGCGGTGGTGAATGTGTCAGGTGCAGCGGTGATGTGTCAGGTGCAGCGGTGATGAATGTGTCAGGTGCAGCGGTGATGAATGTGTCAGGTGCAGCGGTGATGAATGTGTCAGGTGCAGCGGTGATGAATGTGTCAGGTGCAGCGGTGATGAATGTGTCAGGTGCAGCGGTGATGAATGTGTCAGGTGCAGCGGTGATGAATGTGTCAGGTGCAGCGGTGATGAATGTGTCAGGTGCAGCGGTGATGAATGTGTCAGGTGCAGCGGTGATGAATGTGTCAGGTGCAGCGGTGGTGAATGTGTCAGGTGCAGCGGTGGTGAATGTGTCAGGTGCAGCGGTGATGAATGTGTCAGGTGCAGCGGTGATGAATGTGTCAGGTGCAGCGGTGATGTGTCAGGTGCAGCGGTGATGAATGTGTCAGGTGCAGCGGTGATGAATGTGTCAGGTGCAGCGGTGATGTGTCAGGTGCAGCGGTGATGAATGTGTCAGGTGTCCACGGTGATGAATGTGTCAGGTGCAGCGGTGATGAATGTGTCAGGTGCAGCGGTGATGAATGTGTCAGGTGCAGCGGTGATGAATGTGTCAGGTGCAGCGGTGATGTGTCAGGTGCAGCGGTGATGAATGTGTCAGGTGCAGCGGTGATGTGTCAGGTGCAGCGGTGATGAATGTGTCAGGTGCAGCGGTGATGAATGTGTCAGGTGCAGCGGTGATGTGTCAGGTGCAGCGGTGATGAATGTGTCAGGTGTCCACGGTGATGAATGTGTCAGGTGCAGCGGTGATGAATGTGTCAGGTGCAGCGGTGATGAATGTGTCAGGTGCAGCGGTGGTGAATGTGTCAGGTGCAGCGGTGATGTGTCAGGTGCAGCGGTGATGAATGTGTCAGGTGCAGCGGTGGTGAATGTGTCAGGTGCAGCGGTGATGAATGTGTCAGGTGCAGCGGTGATGAATGTGTCAGGTGTAGCGGTGATGAATGTGTCAGGTGCAGCGGTGATGAATGTGTCAGGTGCAGCGGTGGTGAATGTGTCAGGTGCAGCGGTGGTGAATGTGTCAGGTGCAGCGGTGATGAATGTGTCAGGTGCAGCGGTGATGAATGTGTCAGGTGCAGCGGTGATGAATGTGTCAGGTGCAGCGGTGATGAATGTGTCAGGTGCAGCGGTGATGAATGTGTCAGGTGCAGCGGTGATGAATGTGTCAGGTGCAGCGGTGATGAATGTGTCAGGTGCAGCGGTGATGAATGTGTCAGGTGCAGCGGTGATGTGTCAGGTGCAGCGGTGATGAATGTGTCAGGTGCAGCGGTGATGAATGTGTCAGGTGCAGCGGTGATGAATGTGTCAGGTGCAGCGGTGATGAATGTGTCAGGTGCAGCGGTGATGAATGTGTCAGGTGCAGCGGTGATGAATGTGTCAGGTGCAGCGGTGATGTGTCAGGTGCAGCGGTGATGAATGTGTCAGGTGCAGCGGTGATGAATGTGTCAGGTGCAGTGGTCAATGTGTCAGGTGCAGCGGTGATGAATGTGTCAGGTGCAGCGGTGATGAATGTGTCAGGTGCAGCGGTGATGAATGTGTCAGGTGCAGCGGTGATGAATGTGTCAGGTGCAGCGGTGATGAATGTGTCAGGTGCAGCGGTGATGTGTCAGGTGCAGCGGTGATGAATGTGTCAGGTGCAGCGGTGATGAATGTGTCAGGTGCAGCGGTGATGAATGTGTCAGGTGCAGTGGTCAATGTGTCAGGTGCAGCGGTGATGAATGTGTCAGGTGCAGCGGTGATGAATGTGTCAGGTGCAGCGGTGATGAATGTGTCAGGTGCAGCGGTGATGAATGTGTCAGGTGCAGCGGTGATGAATGTGTCAGGTGCAGCGGTGATGAATGTGTCAGGTGCAGCGGTGATGAATGTGTCAGGTGCAGCGGTGATGAATGTGTCAGGTGCAGCGGTGATGAATGTGTCAGGTGCAGCGGTGATGAATGTGTCAGGTGCAGCGGTGATGAATGTGTCAGGTGCAGCGGTGAGGAATGTGTCAGGTGCAGCGGTGATGAATGTGTCAGGTGCAGCGGTGATGAATGTGTCAGGTGCAGCGGTGATGAATGTGTCAGGTGCAGCGGTGATGTGTCAGGTGCAGCGGTGATGAATGTGTCAGGTGCAGCGGTGAGGAATGTGTCAGGTGCAGCGGTGAGGAATGTGTCAGGTGCAGCGGTGAGGAATGTGTCAGGTGCAGCGGTGATGAATGTGTCAGGTGCAGCGGTGGTGAATGTGTCAGGTGCAGCGGTGATGAATGTGTCAGGTGCAGCGGTGGTGAATGTGTCAGGTGCAGCGGTGATGAGTGTGTCAGGTGCAGCGGTGGTGAATGTGTCAGGTGCAGCGGTGATGAATGTGTCAGGTGCAGCGGTGGTGAATGTGTCAGGTGCAGCGGTGATGAATGTGTCAGGTGCAGCGGTGATGAATGTGTCAGGTGCAGCGGTGATGAATGTGTCAGGTGCAGCGGTGATGAATGTGTCAGGTGCAGCGGTGGTGAATGTGTCAGGTGCAGCGGTGATGAATGTGTCAGGTGCAGCGGTGATGTGTCAGGTGCAGCGGTGATGAATGTGTCAGGTGCAGCGGTGATGAATGTGTCAGGTGCAGCGGTGATGAATGTGTCAGGTGCAGCGGTGGTGAATGTGTCAGGTGCAGCGGTGGTGAATGTGTCAGGTGCAGCGGTGGTGAATGTGTCAGGTGCAGCGGTGATGAATGTGTCAGGTGCAGCGGTGATGAATGTGTCAGGTGCAGCGGTGATGAATGTGTCAGGTGCAGCGGTGATGAATGTGTCAGGTGCAGCGGTGATGAATGTGTCAGGTGCAGCGGTGATGAATGTGTCAGGTGCAGCGGTGATGAATGTGTCAGGTGCAGCGGTGATGAATGTGTCAGGTGCAGCGGTGATGAATGTGTCAGGTGCAGCGGTGATTAATGTGTCAGGTGCAGCGGTGATGAATGTGTCAGGTGCAGCGGTGATGAATGTGTCAGGTGCAGCGGTGATACATGTGTCAGGTGCAGCGGTGATGAATGTGTCAGGTGCAGCGGTGATGAATGTGTCAGGTGCAGCGGTGATGAATGTGTCAGGTGCAGCGGTGATGAATGTGTCAGGTGCAGCGGTGATGAATGTGTCAGGTGTAGCGGTGATGAATGTGTCAGGTGCAGCGGTGATGAATGTGTCAGGTGCAGCGGTGAGGAATGTGTCAGGTGCAGCGGTGATGAATGTGTCAGGTGCAGCGGTGATGAATGTGTCAGGTGCAGCGGTGGTGAATGTGTCAGGTGCAGCGGTGATGAATGTGTCAGGTGCAGCGGTGATGAATGTGTCAGGTGCAGCGGTGATGAATGTGTCAGGTGCAGCGGTGAGGAATGTGTCAGGTGCAGCGGTGATGAATGTGTCAGGTGCAGCGGTGATGAATGTGTCAGGTGCAGCGGTGATGAATGCGTCAGGTGCAGCGGTGATGAATGTGTCAGGTGCAGCGGTGATGAATGCGTCAGGTGCAGCGGTGGTGAATGTGTCAGGTGCAGCGGTGGTGAATGTGTCAGGTGCAGCGGTGATGAATGTGTCAGGTGCAGCGGTGATGAATGTGTCAGGTGCAGCGGTGATGAATGTGTCAGGTGCTGCGGTGATGAATGTGTCAGGTGCAGCGGTGATGAATGTGTCAGGTGCAGCGGTGATGAATGTGTCAGGTGCAGCTGTGATGTGTCAGGTGCAGCGGTGATGAATGTGTCAGGTGCAGCGGTGATGAATGTGTCAGGTGCAGCGGTGATGAATGTGTCAGGTGCAGCGGTGATGAATGTGTCAGGTGCAGCGGTGATGTGTCAGGTGCAGCGGTGATGAATGTGTCAGGTGCAGCGGTGATGAATGTGTCAGGTGCAGCGGTGATGAATGTGTCAGGTGCAGCGGTGATGAATGTGTCAGGTGCAGCGGTGATGAATGTGTCAGGTGCAGCGGTGATGAATGTGTCAGGTGCAGCGGTGATGAATGTGTCAGGTGCAGCGGTGATGAATGTGTCAGGTGCAGCGGTAGTGAATGTGTCAGGTGCAGCGGTGATGAATGTGTCAGGTGCAGCGGTGATGAATGTGTCAGGTGCAGCGGTGATGAATGTGTCAGGTGCAGCGGTGATAAATGTGTCAGGTGCAGCGGTGGTGAATGTGTCAGGTGCAGCGGTGATGAATGTGTCAGGTGCAGCGGTGATGTGTCAGGTGCAGCGGTGATGTGTCAGGTGCAGCGGTGATGAATGTGTCAGGTGCAGCGGTGATGAATGTGTCAGGTGCAGCGGTGATGAATGTGTCAGGTGCAGCGGTGATGAATGTGTCAGGTGCAGCGGTGGTGAATGTGTCAGGTGCAGCGGTGGTGAATGTGTCAGGTGCAGCGGTGATGAATGTGTCAGGTGCAGCGGTGACGAATGTGTCAGGTGCAGCGGTGACGAATGTGTCAGGTGCAGCGGTGACGAATGTGTCAGGTGCAGCGGTGATAAATGTGTCAGGTGCAGCGGTGGTGAATGTGTCAGGTGCAGCGGTGATGAATGTGTCAGGTGCAGCGGTGATGTGTCAGGTGCAGCGGTGATGTGTCAGGTGCAGCGGTGATGAATGTGTCAGGTGCAGCGGTGATGAATGTGTCAGGTGCAGCGGTGACGAATGTGTCAGGTGCAGCGGTGACGAATGTGTCAGGTGCAGCGGTGACGAATGTGTCAGGTGCAGCGGTGATAAATGTGTCAGGTGCAGCGGTGGTGAATGTGTCAGGTGCAGCGGTGATGAATGTGTCAGGTGCAGCGGTGATGTGTCAGGTGCAGCGGTGATGTGTCAGGTGCAGCGGTGATGAATGTGTCAGGTGCAGCGGTGATGAATGTGTCAGGTGCAGCGGTGATGAATGTGTCAGGTGCAGCGGTGATGAATGTGTCAGGTGCAGCGGTGGTGAATGTGTCAGGTGCAGCGGTGGTGAATGTGTCAGGTGCAGCGGTGATGAATGTGTCAGGTGCAGCGGTGACGAATGTGTCAGGTGCAGCGGTGACGAATGTGTCAGGTGCAGCGGTGACGAATGTGTCAGGTGCAGCGGTGATGAATGTGTCAGGTGTCCACGGTGATGAATGTGTCAGGTGCAGCGGTGATGAATGTGTCAGGTGCAGCGGTGGTGAATGTGTCAGGTGCAGCGGTGGTGAATGTGTCAGGTGCAGCGGTGATGAATGTGTCAGGTGCAGCGGTGATGAATGTGTCAGGTGCAGCGGTGGTGAATGTGTCAGGTGCAGCGGTGATGAATGTGTCAGGTGCAGCGGTGATGAATGTGTCAGGTGCAGCGGTGATGAATGTGTCAGGTGCAGCGGTGATGAATGTGTCAGGTGCAGCGGTGATGAATGTGTCAGGTGCAGCGGTGATGAATGTGTCAGGTGCAGCGGTGATGAATGTGTCAGGTGCAGCGGTGATGAATGTGTCAGGTGCAGCGGTGATGAATGTGTCAGGTGCAGCGGTGATGAATGTGTCAGGTGCAGCGGTGATGAATGTGTCAGGTGCAGCGGTGGTGAATGTGTCAGGTGCAGCGGTGGTGAATGTGTCAGGTGCAGCGGTGGTGAATGTGTCAGGTGCAGCGGTGGTGAATGTGTCAGGTGCAGCGGTGGTGAATGTGTCAGGTGCAGCGGTGATGAATGTGTCAGGTGCAGCGGTGATGAATGTGTCAGGTGCAGCGGTGATGTGTCAGGTGTAGCAGTGATGAATTTTTCAAGTGCAGCGGTGAGGAATGTGTCAGGTGCAGCTGTGATGAATGTGTCAGGTGCAGCGGTGATGAATGTGTCAGGTGCAGCGGTGATGAATGTGTCAGGTGCAGCGGTGATGAATGTGTCAGGTGCAGCGGTGATGAATGTGTCAGGTGCAGCGGTGATGAATGTGTCAGGTGCAGCGGTGAGGAATGTGTCAGGTGCAGCGGTGATGAATGTGTCAGGTGCAGCGGTGATGAATGTGTCAGGTGCAGCGGTGATGAATGTGTCAGGTGCAGCGGTGATGTGTCAGGTGCAGCGGTGGTGAATGTGTCAGGTGCAGCGGTGGTGAATGTGTCAGGTGCAGCGGTGATGAATGTGTCAGGTGCAGCGGTGATGAATGTGTCAGGTGCAGCAGTGATGAATGTGTCAGGTGCAGCGGTGATGAATGTGTCAGGTGCAGCGGTGATGAATGTGTCAGGTGCAGCGGTGAGGAATGTGTCAGGTGCAGCGGTGATGAATGTGTCAGGAGCAGCGGTGGTGAATGTGTCAGGTGCAGCGGTGGTGAATGTGTCAGGTGCAGCGGTGGTGAATGTGTCAGGTGCAGCGGTGGTGAATGTGTCAGGTGTCCACGGTGAGGAATGTGTCAGGTGCAGCGGTGATGAATGTGTCAGGTGCAGCGGTGAGGAATGTGTCAGGTGCAGCGGTGATGTGTCAGGTGCAGCGGTGATGAATGTGTCAGGTGCAGCGGTGATGAATGTGTCAGGTGCAGCGGTGATGAATGTGTCAGGTGCAGCGGTGAGGAATGTGTCAGGTGCAGCGGTGATGTGTCAGGTGCAGCGGTGATTAATGTGTCAGGTGCAGCGGTGATGTGTCAGGTGCAGCGGTGATGAATGTGTCAGGTGCAGCGGTGGTGAATGTGTCAGGTGCAGCGGTGATGAATGTGTCAGGTGCAGCGGTGATGAATGTGTCAGGTGCAGCGGTGGTGAATGTGTCAGGTGCAGCGGTGGTGAATGTGTCAGGTGCAGCGGTGATGAATGTGTCAGGTGCAGCGGTGATGAATGTGTCAGGTGTAGCAGTGATGAATGTGTCAGGTGCAGCGGTGATGAATGTGTCAGGTGTAGCAGTGATGTGTCAGGTGCAGCGGTGAGGAATGTGTCAGGTGCAGCGGTGATGAATGTGTCAGGTGCAGCGGTGATGAATGTGTCAGGTGCAGCGGTGATGAATGTGTCAGGTGCAGCGGTGATGAATGTGTCAGGTGCAGCGGTGATGAATGTGTCAGGTGCAGCGGTGATGTGTCAGGTGCAGCGGTGATGAATGTGTCAGGTGCAGCGGTGATGAATGTGTCAGGTGCAGCGGTGATGAATGTGTCAGGTGCAGCGGTGGTGAATGTGTCAGGTGCAGCGGTGATGAGTCAGGTGCAGCGGTGGTGAATGTGTCAGGTGCAGCGGTGAGGAATGTGTCAGGTGCAGCGGTGATGAATGTGTCAGGTGTAGCAGTGATGAATGTGTCAGGTGCAGCGGTGATGAATGTGTCAGGTGCAGCGGTGAGGAATGTGTCAGGTGCAGCGGTGATGAATGTGTCAGGTGCAGCGGTGAGGAATGTGTCAGGTGCAGCGGTGAGGAATGTGTCAGGTGCAGCGGTGATGAATGTGTCAGGTGCAGCGGTGATGAATGTGTCAGGTGCAGCGGTGATGAATGTGTCAGGTGCAGCGGTGGTGAATGTGTCAGGTGCAGCGGTGGTGAATGTGTCAGGTGCAGCGGTGATGAATGTGTCAGGTGCAGCGGTGATGAATGTGTCAGGTGCAGCAGTGATGAATGTGTCAGGTGCAGCGGTGGTGAATGTGTCAGGTGCAGCAGTGATGAATGTGTCAGGTGCAGCGGTGATGTGTCAGGTGCAGCGGTGATGAATGTGTCAGGTGCAGCGGTGATGTGTCAGGTGCAGCGGTGATGAATGTGTCAGGTGCAGCGGTGATGAATGTGTCAGGTGCAGCGGTGGTGAATGTGTCAGGTGCAGCGGTGATGTGTCAGGTGCAGCGGTGATGAATGTGTCAGGTGCAGCGGTGGTGAATGTGTCAGGTGCAGCGGTGATGAATGTGTCAGGTGCAGCGGTGATGAATGTGTCAGGTGCAGCGGTGATGTGTCAGGTGTAGCAGTGATGAATTTTTCAAGTGCAGCGGTGAGGAATGTGTCAGGTGCAGCTGTGATGAATGTGTCAGGTGCAGCGGTGATGAATGTGTCAGGTGCAGCGGTGATGAATGTGTCAGGTGCAGCGGTGATGAATGTGTCAGGTGCAGCGGTGAGGAATGTGTCAGGTGCAGCGGTGATGAATGTGTCAGGAGCAGCGGTGGTGAATGTGTCAGGTGCAGCGGTGATGAATGTGTCAGGTGCAGCGGTGATGAATGTGTCAGGTGCAGCGGTGAGGAATGTGTCAGGTGCAGCGGTGATGAATGTGTCAGGTGCAGCGGTGGTGAATGTGTCAGGTGCAGCGGTGGTGAATGTGTCAGGTGCAGCGGTGATGTGTCAGGTGCAGCGGTGATGAATGTGTCAGGTGTCCACGGTGAGGAATGTGTCAGGTGCAGCGGTGATGAATGTGTCAGGTGCAGCGGTGATGAATGTGTCAGGTGCAGCGGTGATGAATGTGTCAGGTGCAGCGGTGATGAATGTGTCAGGTGCAGCGGTGGTGAATGTGTCAGGTGCAGCGGTGATGTGTCAGGTGCAGCGGTGATGAATGTGTCAGGTGCAGCGGTGATGAATGTGTCAGGTGCAGCGGTGATGAATGTGTCAGGTGCAGCGGTGATGAATGTGTCAGGTGCAGCGGTGATGAATGTGTCAGGTGCAGCGGTGAGGAATGTGTCAGGTGCAGCGGTGATGAATGTGTCAGGTGCTGCGGTGATGAATGTGTCAGGTGCAGCGGTGATGAATGTGTCAGGTGCAGCGGTGATTAATGTGTCAGGTGCAGCGGTGATGTGTCAGGTGCAGCGGTGATGAATGTGTCAGGTGCAGCGGTGGTGAATGTGTCAGGTGCAGCGGTGATGAATGTGTCAGGTGCAGCGGTGATGAATGTGTCAGGTGCAGCGGTGGTGAATGTGTCAGGTGCAGCGGTGATTAATGTGTCAGGTGCAGCGGTGATGTGTCAGGTGCAGCGGTGATGAATGTGTCAGGTGCAGCGGTGGTGAATGTGTCAGGTGCAGCGGTGATGTGTCAGGTGCAGCGGTGATGAATGTGTCAGGTGCAGCGGTGGTGAATGTGTCAGGTGCAGCGGTGGTGAATGTGTCAGGTGCAGCAGTGATGAATGTGTCAGGTGCAGCGGTGATGTGTCAGGTGCAGCGGTGATGAATGTGTCAGGTGCAGCGGTGATGTGTCAGGTGCAGCGGTGATGAATGTGTCAGGTGCAGCGGTGATGAATGTGTCAGGTGCAGCGGTGGTGAATGTGTCAGGTGCAGCGGTGATGAATGTGTCAGGTGCAGCGGTGATGAATGTGTCAGGTGCAGCGGTGATGTGTCAGGTGTAGCAGTGATGAATTTTTCAAGTGCAGCGGTGAGGAATGTGTCAGGTGCAGCTGTGATGAATGTGTCAGGTGCAGCGGTGATGAATGTGTCAGGTGCAGCGGTGATGAATGTGTCAGGTGCAGCGGTGATGAATGTGTCAGGTGCAGCGGTGATGAATGTGTCAGGTGCAGCGGTGAGGAATGTGTCAGGTGCAGCGGTGATGAATGTGTCAGGAGCAGCGGTGGTGAATGTGTCAGGTGCAGCGGTGATGAATGTGTCAGGTGCAGCGGTGATGAATGTGTCAGGTGCAGCGGTGAGGAATGTGTCAGGTGCAGCGGTGATGAATGTGTCAGGTGCAGCGGTGGTGAATGTGTCAGGTGCAGCGGTGGTGAATGTGTCAGGTGCAGCGGTGATGTGTCAGGTGCAGCGGTGATGAATGTGTCAGGTGTCCACGGTGAGGAATGTGTCAGGTGCAGCGGTGATGAATGTGTCAGGTGCAGCGGTGATGTGTCAGGTGCAGCGGTGATGAATGTGTCAGGTGCAGCGGTGATGAATGTGTCAGGTGCAGCGGTGATGAATGTGTCAGGTGCAGCGGTGATGAATGTGTCAGGTGCAGCGGTGGTGAATGTGTCAGGTGCAGCGGTGAGGAATGTGTCAGGTGCAGCGGTGATGAATGTGTCAGGTGCAGCGGTGATGAATGTGTCAGGTGCTGCGGTGATGAATGTGTCAGGTGCAGCGGTGATGAATGTGTCAGGTGCAGCGGTGAGGAATGTGTCAGGTGCAGCGGTGATGTGTCAGGTGCAGCGGTGATGAATGTGTCAGGTGCAGCGGTGGTGAATGTGTCAGGTGCAGCGGTGATTAATGTGTCAGGTGCAGCGGTGATGTGTCAGGTGCAGCGGTGATGAATGTGTCAGGTGCAGCGGTGGTGAATGTGTCAGGTGCAGCGGTGATGAATGTGTCAGGTGCAGCGGTGATGAATGTGTCAGGTGCAGCGGTGGTGAATGTGTCAGGTGCAGCGGTGATTAATGTGTCAGGTGCAGCGGTGATGTGTCAGGTGCAGCGGTGATGAATGTGTCAGGTGCAGCGGTGGTGAATGTGTCAGGTGCAGCGGTGATGTGTCAGGTGCAGCGGTGATGAATGTGTCAGGTGCAGCGGTGGTGAATGTGTCAGGTGCAGCGGTGGTGAATGTGTCAGGTGCAGCGGTGATGAATGTGTCAGGTGCAGCGGTGATGAATGTGTCAGGTGTAGCAGTGATGAATGTGTCAGGTGCAGCGGTGATGAATGTGTCAGGTGTAGCAGTGATGTGTCAGGTGCAGCGGTGAGGAATGTGTCAGGTGCAGCGGTGATGAATGTGTCAGGTGCAGCGGTGATGAATGTGTCAGGTGCAGCGGTGATGAATGTGTCAGGTGCAGCGGTGATGAATGTGTCAGGTGCAGCGGTGATGAATGTGTCAGGTGCAGCGGTGATGAATGTGTCAGGTGCAGCGGTGATGAATGTGTCAGGTGCAGCGGTGGTGAATGTGTCAGGTGCAGCGGTGATGAATGTGTCAGGTGCAGCGGTGATGAATGTGTCAGGTGCAGCGGTGATGAATGTGTCAGGTGCAGCGGTGATGAATGTGTCAGGTGTCCACGGTGGTGAATGTGTCAGGTGCAGCGGTGAGGAATGTGTCAGGTGCAGCGGTGATGAATGTGTCAGGTGTAGCAGTGATGAATGTGTCAGGTGCAGCGGTGATGAATGTGTCAGGTGCAGCGGTGATGAATGTGTCAGGTGCAGCGGTGATGAATGTGTCAGGTGCAGCGGTGATGAATGTGTCAGGTGCAGCGGTGATGAATGTGTCAGGTGCAGCGGTGATGAATGTGTCAGGTGCAGCGGTGATGAATGTGTCAGGTGCAGCGGTGATGAATGTGTCAGGTGCAGCGGTGATGAATGTGTCAGGTGTAGCAGTGATGAATGTGTCAGGTGCAGCAGTGATGTGTCAGGTGCAGCGGTGATGAATGTGTCAGGTGTCCACGGTGATGAATGTGTCAGGTGCAGCGGTGGTGAATGTGTCAGGTGCAGCGGTGATGTGTCAGGTGCAGCGGTTATGAATGTGTCAGGTGCAGCGGTGAGGAATGTGTCAGGTGCAGCGGTGATGTGTCAGGTGCAGCGGTGATGAATGTGTCAGGTGCTGCGGTGGTGAATGTGTCATTTGCTTTTATGTACATTACAGCCTCATATATATATACATAGAATCCTCATGCAGATGCCCCCCCCCCTGGTCTCTGCAGTACAATCCCCACCATCCATCACATGCCCATGGCCGCACATGTGATGCACACAATCCTTCTGATCACAAGACTCGCACTGCAATTCACAAACACAAAAGTGCGGCACACACCGGATCTCCGTACTGATTGCTCCGTCCAGAGGCCACAGTTAGCGCACGTTAAAAACCTGGTGCAAAAAATAAAAACACCTACTGCTCCCCATAGTCCACACTGCAGGGGCACATCTCAATGCAGAGGACCCCACTGCCCATAACCCCTACACACAGTGCTCCGCAGCTACTGACACCAATATACAGTGCTCTGCAGCTACTGACACCAATATACAGTGCTCTGCAGCTACTGACACCAATATACAGTGCTCTGCAGCTACTGACACCAATACACAGTGCTCCGCAGCTACTGACACCAATATACAGTGCTCCGCAGCGACTGACACCAATATACAGTGCTCCGCAGCTACTGACACCAATATACAGTGCTCTGCAGCTACTGACACCAATATACAGTGCTCTGAAGCTACTGACACCAATATACAGTGCTCCGCAGCTACTGACACCAATATACAGTGCTCCGCAGCTACTGACACCAATATACAGTGCTCCGCAGCTACTGACACCAATATACAGTGCTCTGCAGCTACTGACACCAATATACAGTGCTCTGCAGCTACTGACACCAATATACAGTGCTCCGCAGCTACTGACACCAATATACAGTGCTCCGCAGCTACTGACACCAATATACAGTGCTCCGCAGCTACTGACACCAATATACAGTGCTCCGCAGCTACTGACACCAATATACAGTGCTCCGCAGCTACTGACACCAATATACAGTGCTCTGCAGCTACTGACACCAATATACACTGCTCTGAAGCTACTGACACCAATATGCAGTGCTCCGCAGATACTGACACCAATATACAGTGTTCTGCAGCTACTGACACCAATATACAGTGCTCCGCAGCTACTGACACCAATATACAGTGTTCTGCAGCTACTGACACCAATATACAGTGCTCTGCAGCTACTGACACCAATATACAGTGCTCTGCAGCTACTGACACCAATATACAGTGCTCTGAAGCTACTGACACCAATATACAGTGCTCCGCAGCTACTGACACCAATATACAGTGCTCTGCAGCTACTGACACCAATATACAGTGCTCTGCAGCTACTGACACCAATATACAGTGCTCTGAAGCTACTGACACCAATATACAGTGCTCCGCAGCTACTGACACCAATATACAGTGCTCCGCAGCTACTGACACCAATATACAGTGCTCCGCAGCTACTGACACCAATATACAGTGCTCTGCAGCTACTGACACCAATATACAGTGCTCTGCAGCTACTGACACCAATATACAGTGCTCCGCAGCTACTGACACCAATATACAGTGCTCCGCAGCTACTGACACCAATATACAGTGCTCCGCAGCTACTGACACCAATATACAGTGCTCCGCAGCTACTGACACCAATATACAGTGCTCCGCAGCCACTGACACCAATATACAGTGCTCCGCAGCTACTGACACCAATATACAGTGTTCTGCAGCTACTGACACCAATATACAGTGCTCCGCAGCTACTGACACCAATATACAGTGCTCTGCAGCTACTGACACCAATATACACTGCTCTGAAGCTACTGACACCAATATGCAGTGCTCCGCAGATACTGACACCAATATACAGTGTTCTGCAGCTACTGACACCAATATACAGTGCTCCGCAGCTACTGACACCAATATACAGTGTTCTGCAGCTACTGACACCAATATACAGTGCTCCGCAGCTACTGACACCAATATACAGTGCTCCGCAGCTACTGACACCAATATACAGTGCTCTGCAGCTACTGACACCAATATACAGTGCTCCGCAGCTACTGACACCAATATACAGTGCTCCGCAGCGACTGACACCAATATACAGTGCTCCGCAGCTACTGACACCAATATACAGTGCTCTGCAGCTACTGACACCAATATACAGTGCTCCGCAGCTACTGACACCAATATACAGTGCTCCGCAGCTACTGACACCAATATACAGTGTTCTGCAGCTACTGACACCAATATACATTGCTCCGCAGCTACTGACACCAATATACACTGCTCTGAAGCTACTGACACCAATATACAGTGTTCTGCAGCTACTGACACCAATATACAGTGCTCTGAAGCTACTGACACCAATATACAGTGTTCTGCAGCTACTGACACCAATATACAGTGCTCTGCAGCTACTGACACCAATATACAGTGCTCTGCAGCTACTGACACCAATATACAGTGCTCTGCAGCTACTGACACCAATATACAGTGCTCTGCAGCTACTGACACCAATATACAGTGTTCTGCAGCTACTGACACCAATATACAGTGCTCCGCAGCTACTGACACCAATATACAGTGCTCCGCAGCTACTGACACCAATATACAGTGCTCCGCAGCTACTGACACCAATATACAGTGCTCCGCAGCCACTGACACCAATATACAGTGCTCCACAGCTACTGACACCAATATACAGTGCTCCGCAGCGACTGACACCAATATACAGTGCTCCGCAGCGACTGACACCAATATACAGTGCTCTGCAGCTACTGACACCAATATACAGTGCTCCGCAGATACTGACAGTAATATACAATGATCTGCAGCTACTGACACCAATATACAGTGCTCTGCAGCTACTGACACCAATATACAGTGTTCTGCAGATACTGACAGTAATATACAATGATCTGCAGCGACTGACACCAATATACAGTGCTCTGCAGCTACTGACACCAATATACAGTGTTCTGCAGATACTGACAGTAATATACAGTGCTCCGCAGCTACTGACACCAATATACAGTGCTCTGCAGCTACTGACACCAATATACAGTGCTCTGCAGCTACTGACACCAATATACACTGCTCTGAAGCTACTGACACCAATATGCAGTGCTCCGCAGCGACTGACACCAATATACAGTGCTCTGCAGCTACTGACACCAATATACAGTGCTCTGCAGCTACTGACACCAATATACAGTGCTCTGCAGCTACTGACACCAATATACAGTGTTCTGCAGCTACTGACACCAATATGCAGTGCTCCGCAGCGACTGACACCAATATACAGTGCTCCGCAGCGACTGACACCAATATACAGTGCTCCGCAGCGACTGACACCAATATACAGTGCTCTGCAGATACTGACAGTAATATACAGTGCTCCGCAGCTACTGACACCAATATACACTGCTCTGAAGCTACTGACACCAATATGCAGTGCTCTGCAGCTACTGACACCAATATACACTGCTCTGAAGCTACTGACACCAATATACAGTGCTCCGCAGCGACTGACACCAATATACAGTGCTCTGCAGCTACTGACACCAATATACAGTGCTCTGCAGCTACTGACACCAATATACAGTGCTCTGCAGCTACTGACACCAATATACAGTGTTCTGCAGCTACTGACACCAATATGCAGTGCTCCGCAGCGACTGACACCAATATACAGTGCTCCGCAGCGACTGACACCAATATACAGTGCTCCGCAGCGACTGACACCAATATACAGTGCTCTGCAGATACTGACAGTAATATACAGTGCTCCGCAGCTACTGACACCAATATACACTGCTCTGAAGCTACTGACACCAATATGCAGTGCTCTGCAGCTACTGACACCAATATACACTGCTCTGAAGCTACTGACACCAATATGCAGTGCTCCGCAGCGACTGACACCAATATACAGTGTTCTGCAGCTACTGACACCAATATACAGTGTTCTGCAGCTACTGACACCAATATACAGTGCTCTGCAGCTACTGACACCAATATACAGTGCTCTGCAGCTACTGACACCAATATACAGTGCTCTGCAGCTACTGACACCAATATACAGTGTTCTGCAGCTACTGACACCAATATGCAGTGCTCCGCAGCGACTGACACCAATATACAGTGCTCCGCAGCGACTGACACCAATATACAGTGCTCCGCAGCGACTGACACCAATATACAGTGCTCCGCAGCTACTGACACCAATATACAGTGCTCTGCAGCTACTGACACCAATATACAGTGCTCCGCAGATACTGACAGTAATATACAATGATCTGCAGGTACAGTAATTTACAGTGCTCTGCATGCAGGCTCTGGGTTTTGCCCCACACACAGATTTATATATGCAGTCTCTCTTAACGCTGCATCCATTGAAGGGCTTAGATCCTGGGGGTCCGGCTCTCTGATGGGGTCACAGTAATGCAGATAAGGGTCCGGCTCTCTGATGTGGGGGGGGGGGGGGGTCGCAGTAATGCAGAGAGGGGTCTGGCTCTCTGATGGGGTTACAGTAATGCAGACGGGGGTCCGGCTCTCCGATGGGGTCACAGTAATGCAGACAGGGGGTCCGGCTCTCTGATGGGGTCACAGTAATGCAGACAGGGGTCCGGCTCTCTGATGGGGTCACAGTAATGCAGACAGGTGGTCCGGCTCTCGGATAGGGTCACAGTAATGCAGAAAGGGGTCCGGCTCTCTGATGGGGTCACAGTAATGCAGACGGGGGTCCGGCTCTCTGATGGGCTTACAGTAATGCTAACAGGGGGTCCGGCTCTCTGATCGCGTCACAGTAATGCAGACAGGGGTCCGACTCTTTGATGGGGGGTCACAGTAATGCAGACAGGGGTCCGGCTCTCTGATGGGGTCACAGTAATGCAGACAGGGGGTCCGGCTCTCTGATGGGGGTCACAGTAATGCAGACAGGGGGTCTGGCTCTCAGATGGGGTCACAGTAATGCAGACAGGGGTCCGGCTCTCTGATGGGGTCACAATAATGCAGACAGGGGGTCCGGCTCACTGATGGGGTCACAGTAATGCAGACAGGGGGTCCGGCTCTCCAATAGGGGGTCACAGTAATGCAGAGAGAGGTCTGGCTCTCTGATGGGGTCACAGTAATGCAGACAGGGGTCCGGCTCTCTGAGGGGAGGGGGTGGCCATCTCTCTGATCGTGTCACAGTAATGCAGACAGGGGTCCAGCTCTCTGATGGGGGTCACAGTAATGCAGACAGGGAGTCCGGCTCTCTGATGGGGTCACAGTAATGCAGACAGGGGTCCGGCTCTCTGAAGGGGTCACAGTAATGCAGACAGGGGTCCGGCTCTCTGATGGGGAGTCACAGTAATGCAGACAGGGGTCCGGCTCTCTGATGGGGTCACAGTAATGCAGACAGGGGGTCCGGCTCTCTGATGGGGTCACAGTAATGCAGACAGGGGTCCGGCTCTCTGATGGGGTCACAGTAATGCAGACAGGGGTCCGGCTCTCTGATGGGGGGTTCACAGAAATGCAGACAGGGATTCAGCTCTCTGATGGGGTCACAGTAATGCAGACAGGGGTCCGGCTCTCTGATGGGGGGTCACAGTAATGCAGACAGGGGGTCTGGCTCTCTGATGGGGGGGTCACAGTAATGCAGACAGGGGGTCCAGCTCTCTGATGGGGAGTCACAGTAATGCAGATAGGGGTCTGGCTCTCTGATGGGGTCACAGTAATGCAGACAGTGGTCCGGCTCTCTGATGGGGAGTCACAGAAATGCAGACAGGGGTCCGACTCTCTGATGGGGAGTCACAGTAATGCAGACAGGGGTCCGGCTCTCTGATGGGGAGTCACAGAAATGCAGACAGGGGTCCGACTCTCTGATGGGGAGTCACAGTAATGCAGACAGGGGGTCCGGCTCTCTGATGGGGTCACAGTAATGCAGACAGGGGCCCGACTCTTTGATTGGGGGGGTCACAGTAATGCAGACAGGGGTCTGGCTCTCTGATGGGGTCACAGTAATGCCGACAGGGGTCCGACTCTTTGATGGGGGGTCACAGTAATGCAGACAGGGGTCCGGCTCTCTGGGGTCACAGTAATGCAGACAGGGGGTCTGGCTCTCTGGGGGGGGGGGGGGGGTCACAACAATGCAGACAGTGGTCCGGCTCTCTGATGGGGTCACAGTAATGCAGACAGGGGTCCGGCTCTCTGATGGGGTAACTTTAATGCAGACAGGGGTCCGGCTCTCTGATGGGGTCACACCAATGCAGACAGGGGTCCGGCTCTCTGATGAGGTCACAGTAAAGCAGACAGGGGTCAAGCTCTCTAATGGGGTCACAGTAATGCAGACAGGGGTCCGGCTCTCTGATGGGGTCACAGTAATGCAGACAGGGGTCCGGCTCTCTGAAGGGGTCGCAGTAATGCAGACAGGGGGTTCGGCTCTCTGATGGCGTCACAGTAATGCAGACGGGTCCGAATCTTTGATGGGGGGGGGGGGGGTCACAGTAATGCAGACAGGGGTCTGGCTCTCTGATGGGGGGGTCACAGTAATGCAGACAGGGGGTCCGGCTCTCTGATGGGGTCACAGCAATGCAGACAGGGGTCCAACTCTCTGCATTACTTTAACCCCCCCCCCAATCAGAGAGCCGGACCCCTGTCTGCATTACTGTGACCCCCCCCCCCCCATCAGACAGGGGTCCGACTCTCTGATGGGGTCACAGTAATGCAGAGAGGGGTCCGGCTCTCTGATGGGGGGGTCACAGTAATGCAGACAGGGGGTCCAGCTCTCTGATGGGGTCACAGTAATGCAGACAGGGGTCCGGCTCTCTGAGGGGAGGGGGGGGGGGCAGCTCTCTGATGGTGTCACAGTAATGCAGACAGGGGTCCAGTTCTCTGATGGGGGTCACAGTAATGCAGACAGGGGGTCCGGCTCTCTGATGGGGTCACAGTAATGCAGACAGGGGGTCCGACTCTCTGATGGGGTCACAGTAATGCAGACAGGGGGTCTGGCTCTCTGATGGGGGGTCACAGTAATGCAGACAGGGGTCCGGCTCTCTGATGGGGTCACAGTAATGCAGACAGGGGTCCGGCTCTCTGATAGGGGGGTCACAGTAATGCAGACAGGGGGTCTGGCTCTCTGATGGGGTCACAGTAATGCAGACAGGGCGTCCGGCTCTCTGATGGGGTCACAGTAATGCAGACAGGGGTCCGGCTCTCTGATAGGGGGGTCACAGTAATGCAGACAGGGGGTCTGGCTCTCTGATGGGGTCACAGTAATGCAGACAGGGCGTCCGGCTCTCTGATGGGGTCACAGTAATGCAGACAGGGGTCCGGCTCTCTGATAGGGGGGTCACAGTAATGCAGACAGGGCGTCCGGCTCTCTGATGGGGTCACAGTAATGCAGACAGGGGTCCGGCTCTCTGATGGGGTCACAGTAATGCAGACAGGGCGTTCGGCTCTCTGATGGGGTCACAGTAATGCAGACAGGGGGTCCGGCTCTCTGATGGGGTCACAGTAATGCAGACAGGGCGTCCGGCTCTCTGATGGGGTCACAGTAATGCAGACAGGGGGTCCGGCTCTCTGATGGGGTCACAGTAATGCAGACAGTGCATCCGACTCTTTGATGGGGTCACAGTAATGCAGACAGGTGTCCTCTTCTCTGATGGGGTCACAGTAATGCAGACAGGGGGTCCGGTTCTCTGATGGGGGGTCACAATAATGCAGACAGGGGGTCCGGCTCTCTGATGGGGTCACAGTAATGCAAGCATGGGTCCGACTCTTTGATGGGGGGGTCACAGTAATGCAGACAGGGGTCCGGCTCTCTGATGGGGTCACAGTAATGGAGATAGGGGTCTGGCTCTCTGATAGGGGGGGTCACAGTAATGCAGACAGGGGTCCGACTCTTTGATGGGGTCACAGCAATGCAGACAGGGGTCCGACTCTCTGCATTACTGTGACCCCTCCCCCCCCATCAGAGAGTTGGAACCCTGTTTGCATTACTGTGACCCCCCCCATCAGACAGGGGTCCGACTCTCTGATGGGGTCATAGTAATGCAGACAGGGGTCCGACTCTCTGATGGGGTCACAGTAATGGAGATAGGGGTCCGACTCTCTGATAGGGGGGGTCACAGTAATGCAGACAGGGGGTCCGGCTCTCTCATAGGGGGGGGGGGTCACAGTAATGCGGACAGGGGGTCCGGCTCTCTGATGGAGTAACAATAATGCAGACAGGGGGTCCGGCTCTCTGATGGGGGTCACAGTAATGCAGACAGGGGGTCCGGCTCTCTGATGGGGTCACAGTAATGCAGACAGGGCGTCCGGCTCTCTGATGGGGTCACAGTAATGCAGACAGGGGGTCCGGTTCTCTGATGGGGGGTCACAGTAATGCAGACAGGGGTCCGGCTCTCTGATGGGGTCACAGTAATGCAGGCAGGGGTCCGACTCTTTGATGGGGGTCACAGTAATGCAGACAGGGATCGGACTCTTTGATGGGGTCACAGTAATGCAGACAGGGGTCCGACTCTTTGATGGGGGGTCACAATAATGCAGACAGGGGGTCCGGCTCTCTGATGGGGTCACAGCAATGCAGACAGGGGTCCGACTCTCTGCATTACTGTGACCCCTTCCCCCCATCAGAGAGCCGGACCCCTGTCTACATTGCTGTGACCCCATCAGAGAGCCGGGCCCCTGTTTGCATTACTGTGACCCCCCCCATCAGACAGGGGTCCGTCTCTCTGATGGGGTCATAGTAATGCAGACAGGGGGTCCGGCTCTCTGATAGGGGGGGGTCACAGTAATGCAGACAGGGGGTCCGGCTCTCTCATAGGGGGGGGGGTCACATTAATGCAGACAGGGGGTCCGGCTCTCTGATGGGGTCACATTAATGCAGACAGGGGTCCGACTCTCTGATGGAGTAACAGTAATGCAGACAGGGGTCCGACTCTCTGATGGGGGTCACAGTAATGCAGACAGGGGTCCGACTCTCTGATGGGGGTCACAGTAATGCAGACAGGGGTCCGACTCTCTGATGGGGGTCACAGTAATGCAGACAGGGGGTCCGGCTCTCTGATGGGGGTCACAGTAATGCAGACAGGGGGTCCGGTTCTCTGATGGGGTCACAGTAATGCAGACAGGGGTCCGACTCTTTGATGGGGGGTCACAGTAATGCAGACAGGTGTCCGCTTCTCTGATGGGGTCACAGTAATGCAGACAGGGGTCCGACTCTCTGATAGGGGGGGTCACAGTAATGCAGACAGGGGGTCTGACTCTCTGATGGGGGGGTCACAGTAATGCAGACAGGGGGTCTGACTCTCTGATGGGGGGGTCACAGTAATGCAGACAGGTGTCCGCTTCTCTGATGGGGTCACAGTAATGCAGACAGGGGTCCGACTCTCTGATAGGGGGGTCACAGTAATGCAGACAGGGGGTCTGACTCTCTGATGGGGGGGTCACAGTAATGCAGACAGGGGGTCTGACTCTCTGATGGGGGGGTCACAGTAATGCAGACAGGGCGTCCGTCTCTCTGATGGGGTCACAGTAATGCAGACAGGGGTCCGGCTCTCTGATGGGGTCACAGTAATGCAGACAGGGGTCCGGCTCTCTGATGGGGGGGTCACAGTAATGCAGACACGGGGTCCGGCTCTCAGGGGGGGGGGGGGCACAGTAATTCAGATAGGGGGGTCCCTATTCCAGATGCTGACCTTGAGAGATTCCAGGAGGGGGTGGGGCCTGAATCTCATTGTTGTGGATGGAGAAGTTGGATTCTAGTCTGGGTAATGCGCTGAATGTGCAGCTCGGAACCTTCAGAACAAGGAGTAACCCTTCCCTGCCCAGCTCTGCAGAAGGTCACACTGAGGAGAGATGTTCTGCAGCCAGACGCAGCTTTAGATTGGTGACGAATATGAGTACCCCAGATACAGCTGACTGCACAAACAACATGACACCCAACATATCTCACATGAGTGATACCGAGGTCATCGCCTCATACAATCAGAGCATATCCTCACCCCCAAACCAGCATGAGCATATCCTCACCCCCAAACCAGCATGAGCATATCCCCACCCTCAAACCAGAATGAGCATATCCTCACCCCCAAACCAGCCTGAGCATATCCCCACCCTCAAACCAGCCTTAGCATATCCTCACCCCCAAACCAGCATGAGCATATCCCCACCCTCAAACCAGAATGAGCATATCCTCACCCCCAAACCAGCATGAGCATATCCCCACCCTCAAACCAGCCTGAGCATATCCTCACCCCCAAACCAGAATGAGCATATCCTCACCCCCAAACCAGCATGAGCATATCCCCACCCTCAAACCAGCCTTAGCATATCCTCACCCCCAAACCAGAATGAGCATATCCTCACCCCCAAACCAGCATGAGCATATCCTCACCCCCAAACCAGCCTTAGCATATCCTCACCCTCAAACCAGCCTTAGCATATCCTCACCCCCAAACCAGCCTGAGCATATCCCCACCCTCAAACCAGAATGAGCATATCCTCACCCCCAAACCAGCCTGAGCATATCCCCACCCTCAAACCAGCCTTAGCATATCCTCACCCCCAAACCAGCCTGAGCATATCCCCACCCTCAAACCAGAATGAGCATATCCTCACCCCCAAACCAGCATGAGCATATCCCCACCCTCAAACCAGAATGAGCATATCCTCACCCCCAAACCAGCATGAGCATATCCCCACCCTCAAACCAGCCTTAGCATATCCTCACCCCCAAACCAGAATGAGCATATCCTCACCCCCAAACCAGCATGAGCATATCCTCACCCCCAAACCAGCCTTAGCATATCCTCACCCTCAAACCAGCCTTAGCATATCCTCACCCCCAAACAAGCCTGAGCATATCCTCACCCCAAACCAGTGGCGTTGCTAGGGTTGGTGTCACCCGGTGGGGTAGAAAATGGTGTCACCCCATACCTTCCCCCCCCAGTAAGTTTTTAGCCTGTTGTGACAGACACCACTGTTGTAGCGCATTGTGAGAAATTCCAGTATAATAATCAGATATACCAGTTGCCACAGAATAGGAAAGTGTTAAAGAAGTTTTCACCATTTAAATATACAGCTCCCAGAATTACTTAAAGGGGTACTCCACTGGAAAACATTTACTTTTATATCAACTGGTGCCAGAAAGTTAAACAGATTTTTAAATTACTTCTATTTAAAATCTTAATCCTTACAGTACTTATCAGCTGCTGTATGCTCCACAGGAAGTTGTGTAGTTCTTTCCAGTCTGACCACAGTGCTATTTGCTGACACCTCTGTCCATGTCAGGAACTGTCCAGAGCAGGATAGGTTTGCTATGGGGATTTGCTCCTACTATGGACAGTTCTTGACATGGACAGAGGTGTCAGCACAGAGCACTGTGGTCAGACAGAAAAGAAATTAAAAAAGAAAAGAACTTCCTGTGAATCACTTATAATAAAAAATAGTGTTTTCCAGTACCCCTTTGAGCAGTGGTGAGGTTATGCTGGGAGTTGTAGTTTCACTCACCATAACTGTAGAACTGACAAGTGACTACAGCTCTGATAGGACATAGAGAGGAGAATGTACAATATCAGTGACTATAGGTGACGTCTTCTCTATAGTGAGGAGAATACACAATGATATCAGTGACTACAGGTGACATCTTCTCTATAGTTAGGAGAATACACAATAATATCAGTGACTACAGGTGATGTCTTCTCTATAGTGAGGAGAATACACAATGATATCAGTGACTACAGGTGATGTCTTCTCTATAGTGAGGAGAATACACAATGATATCAGTGACTACAGGTGACGTCTTCTCTATAGTGAGGAGAATACACAATAATATCAGTGATTACAGGTGACGTCTTCTCTATAGTGAGGAGAATACACAATGATATCAGTGACTACAGGTGACATCTTCTCTATAGTGAGGAGAATACACAATGATATCAGTGATTACAGGTGACATCTTCTCTATAGTGAGGAGAATACACAATGATATCAGTGACTACAGGTGACGTCTTCTCTATAGTGAGGAGAATACACAATGATATCAGTGATTACAGGTGACGTCTTCTCTATAGTGAGGAGAATACACAATGATATCAGTGACTACTGGTGACGTCTTCTCTATAGTGAGGGGAATACACAATGATATCAGTGACTACAGGTGACGTCTTCTCTATAGTGAGGAGAATACGCAATGATATCAGTGATTACAGGTGATATCTTCTCTATAGTGAGGAGAATACACAATGATATCAGTGATTACAGGTGACATCTTCTCTATAGTGAGGAGAATACACAATGATATCAGTGATTACAGGTGACGTCTTCTCTATAGTGAGGAGAATACACAATGATATCAGTGACTACAGGTGACGTCTTCTCTATAGTGAGGGGAATACACAATGATATCAGTGACTACAGGTGACGTCTTCTCTATAGTGAAGAGAATACGCAATGATATCAGTGACTACAAGTGACGTCTTCTCTATAGTCTTCCCTTATCTAATTCAGATGGTACATACCGCCTGGTCCAGCTAAAACTTCTGTCTGTAGAATGTGACGCCCAGACGTCTCCTCACTATGTCAGCGCATTCTCATCCTCTATATGAAAACAAGTATTATTATAAACCTGACAGACACTGTATCCTCTAAATATAATACTACAATACACTACACTCTTTGATTATAAACCTTCCATACACCATACCCACTGAATATAATGCTACCACACACTGTACATTCTGAATATAATACCAACACATACTGTACACTCTGAATATAAATCTGCCACATACTGTACACTCTGAATATAAATCTGCCACATACTGTACCCCTGAATATAATACCGCCACACACTGTACCCTCTGAATATAATACTACCAGACACTGTACATTCTGAATATAATACTACCACACACTGTACCCTCTAAATATAAATCTACCACATACTGTACCCCTGAATATAATACTGCCACACACTGTACCCTCTGAATATAATACTACCACACACTGTACATTCTGAATATAATACCATCACATACTGTACCCTCTGAATATAAATCTACCACATACTGTACCCCTGAATATAATACCGCCACACACTGTACCCCTGAATATAATACTACCACCCACTGTACCCTCTGAATATAATACTACCACAAACTGCGCCCTCTGAATTTAACGTTGCCATACAGTGCACCCTCTGAATATAATACCACAACCGCAGTAACACCCCTCACCCTCAACATCCGTTAGCTGATGCTATTACCACGGGAGGGGGGTTTTGGTGGTGTTACTAGTGGATGATGGGGGTGCTACTACTGGGGGGTTGTTGCTGGAGGATGATGAGGGTGCAACTGGCCATCCCCCCTGGCAGTATCACCCCCATCATCCATCCGCAGGATCATCCTCCTGGCAGGAGCACCTCCATCATCCACCATCAGGATCTGCTGATGGAGGTGCTACTGCTGGGGGGGGGGGGGGTGTTGCTGGTGGATGATGAGGGTGCTACTGCCAGGGGGGGAGCATTAGGTAGGCAGCAGTTCCCCCACTTTAGGTAGGCAGCAGTTCCCCAACATTAGGTAGCATATTTTCCCCACATTAGGCAGCATAGGTTCCCCACATTTGGTACGTGTTCCCCCATATTAGGAGGCTATTTCCCCACATTAGGTAGCACAGATTCCCCACATTAGGTAGCAGTTTCCCCACATTAGGTAGCATAGATTCCCCCCATACGGTAGCACAGATTCCCCACATTAGGTAGCATAGACTCCCCACATTTGGTAGCACAGATTCCCCAAATTAAGTAGCAGCTTCCCCACATTAGATAGCATAGACTCCCCACATTAGGTAGCACAGATTCCCCACATTAGGTAGCATAGACTCCGCACATTTGGTAGTAGTTACCCCACATTAGGCCGCAGGTTCCCTTGCAGGTTCCCCACAATGGGTCAAAGTCTCCCCACACACACACAAAAAAAACACATACAACACAGAGAGACACACACACAAACACACACAGTCAGAGAGACACACACTCACAGACAGACACACACAGAGTCACAGTCATACACAGAGTCACACACACACACAGTCAGAGAGACACACACAGAGTCACAGTCATACACAGAGTCACACACACACACAGTCAGAGAGACACACACTCACAGACACACAGAGTCACAGTCATACACACAGAGTCACACACACACACAGAGCCACACAGTCACACACACACAGAGTCAGACACAGTCACATACATACACACACACAGTCACACACAGTCACATACATACACACACACAGAGTCACACACAGTCACATACATACACACACACACACACACACACAGAGTCACACACAGTCACATACATACACACACACAGAGTCACACACAGTCACATACATACACACACACACAGAGTCACACACAGTCACATACATACACACACACACAGAGTCACACACAGTCACATACATACACACACACACAGAGTCACACACAGTCACATACATACACACACACACAGAGTCACACACAGTCACATACATACACACACACACACACACACAGTCACATACATACACACACACACACAGAGTCACACACAGTCACATACATACATACACACAGAGTCACACACAGTCACATACATACATACACACACAGAGTCACACACAGTCACATACATACATACACACACACACACACAGAGTCACACACAGTCACATACATACACACACACACACAGAGTCACACACAGTCACATACATACATACACACACAGAGTCACACACAGTCACATACATACATACACACACAGAGTCACACACAGTCACATACATACACACACACAGAGTCACACACAGTCACATACATACACACACACACAGAGTCACACACAGTCACATACATACACACACACAGAGTCACACACACACACACAGAGTCACACACAGTCACATACACACACACACACACACACACAGAGTCACACACACACACACAGAGTCACACACAGTCACATACACACACACACACACACAGAGTCACACACAGTCACATACACACACACACACACACACACAGACAGTCACACACAGATAGAGATAGCGACAGACAGACACACACACACACTCACCCATCCAGCACAGCGCTCCTTCTCTCCTAGCGCCCTGCCAGTGACGTCACTGACGTCCCATGCGGTGGTGCTGACGGACGGGCGCACAGCGGCGATGAAGGGGGGGGTGCTGACGGGCGCACAGCGCAGGTGAATGCCGAAGGGGGGGGGGGGGGTGCTGTCGGACGGGCGCACAGCGCAGGTGAAGGGGGGGGGGGGGCTTCTGCCAGTCGGGTACAGATGGGGGGTGTTGGTGTAGCTGGGGGGGGGGGGTTCTGCGGAGCGTCTTGGTGTCACCCCATTAGGTTGGTGTCACCCGGTGCGGGCCGCACCCACCGCACCCGGGTCGCAACGCCACTGGCCCAAACCAGCATGAGCATATCCTCACCCCCAATCCAGCCTAAGCATATCCTCACCCCCAACCAGCCTTAGCATATCCTCACCCCCAACCAGCCTTAGCATATCCTCACCCTAAACCAGCCTGAGCATATCCTCACCCCAATCCAGTCTGAGCATATCCTCACCCCCAAACCAGCCTGAGCATATCCTCACCCCCAAACCAGCCTGAGCATATCCTCACCCCCAAACCAGCCTGAGCATATCCTCACCCCCAAACCAGCCTGAGCATATCCTCAACCCCAAACCAGCATGAGCATATCCTCACCCCCAAACCAGCCTGAGCATATCCTCAACCCCAAACCAGCATGAGCATATCCTCACCCCCAATCCAGCCTAAGCATATCCTCACCCCCAAACCAGCCTGAGCATATCCTCAACCCCAAACCAGCATGAGCATATCCTCACCCCCAATCCAGCCTTAGCATATCCTCACCCCAATCCAGTCTGAGCATATCCTCACCCCCAAACCAGCCTGAGCATATCCTCACCCCCAAACCAGCCTGAGCATATCCTCACCCCCAAACAAGTCTGAGCATATCCTCACCCCGAAATCAGCCTGAGCATATCCTCACCCCCAAACCAGCCTGAGCATATCCTCACCCCCAAACAAGTCTGAGCATATCCTCACCCCGAAATCAGCCTGAGCATATCCTCACCCTCAAACCAGCCTGAGCATATCCTCATCCCCAAACCAGCCTGAGCATATCCTCATCCCATAACAACCCGGCCATATCCTCACCCCATACCAACCTGATCATATCCTCATCCCATAACAACCCGGCCATATCCTCACCCCATACCAACCCGATCATATCCTCACCCCATACCAACCTGATCATATCCTCACCCCATACCAACCTGATCATATCCTCACCCCATACCAACCTGATCATATCCTCACCCCATACCAACCTGATCATATCCTCACCCCATACCAACCTGATCATATCCTCACCCCATACCAACCTGATCATATCCTCACCCCATACCAACCTGATCATATCCTCACCCCATACCAACCTGATCCTCTCCCCATACCAACCTGATCATATCCTCACCCCATACCAACCTGATCATATCCTCACCCCATACCAACCTGATCATATCCTCATCCCATACCAACATGATCATATCCTCACCCCATACCAACCTGATCATATCCTCACCCCATACCAACCTGTTCATATCCTCACCCCATACCAACCTGATCATATCCTCACCCCATACCAACCTGATCATATCCTCATCCCATACCAACATGATCATATCCTCACCCCATACCAACCTGATCATATCCTCACCCCATACCAACCTGATCATATCCTCACCCCATACCAACCTGATCCTCTCCCCATACCAACCTGATCATATCCTCGCCCCATACCAGCCTGATCATATCCTCACCCCATACCAACCTGATCATATCCTCACCCCATACCAACCTGAACATATCCTCACCCCATACCAACCTGATCATATCCTCACCCCATACCAACCTGATCATATCCTCACCCCATACCAACCTGATCATATCCTCACCCCATACCAACCTTATCATATCCTCACCCCATACCAACCTGAACATATCCTCACCCCATACCAGCCTGATCATATCCTCACCCCATACCAACCTGATCATATCCTCACCCCATACCAACCTGATCATATCCTCACCCCATACCAACCTGATCATATCCTCACCCCATACCAACCTGATCATATCCTCACCCCATACCAACCTGATCATATCCTCACCCCATACCAACCTGATCCTCTCCCCATACCAACCTGATCATATCCTCACCCCATACCAACCTGAACATATCCTCACCCCATACCAACCTGATCCTCTCCCCATACCAACCTGATCATATCCTCACCCCAAACCAACCTGATCATATCCTCATCCCATACCAACATGATCATATCCTCACCCCATACCAACATGATCATATCCTCACCCCATACCAACCTGATCATATCCTCACCCCATACCAACCTGATCATATCCTCACCCCATACCAACCTGATCATATCCTCACCCCATACCAACCTGAACATATCCTCACCCCATACCAACCTGATCATATCCTCACCCCATACCAACCTGATCCTCTCCCCATACCAACCTGTTCATATCCTCACCCCATACCAACCTGATCCTCACCCCATACCAACCTGAACATATCCTCACCCCATACCAACCTGATCATATCCTCACCCCATACCAACCTGATCCTCTCCCCATACCAACCTGATCATATCCTCACCCCAAACCAACCTGATCATATCCTCACCCCAAACCAACCTGATCATATCCTCATCCCATAACAACCTGATCATATCCTCACCCCATACCAACCTGATCATATCCTCACCCCATACCAACCTGATCATATCCTCACCCCATACCAACCTGATCCTCTCCCCATACCAACCTGTTCATATCCTCACCCCATACCAACCTGATCCTCACCCCATACCAACCTGAACATATCCTCACCCCATACCAACCTGATCATATCCTCACCCCATACCAACCTGATCCTCTCCCCATACCAACATGATCATATCCTCACCCCATACCAACCTGATCATATCCTCACCCCATACCAACCTGATCATATCCTCACCCCATACCAACCTGTTCATATCCTCACCCCATACCAACCTGATCCTCACCCCATACCAACCTGATCATATCCTCACCCCATACCAACCTGAGCATATCCTCACCCCATACCAACCTGATCATATCCTCACCCCATACCAACCTGATCATATCCTCACCCCATACCAACCTGATCATATCCTCACCCCATACCAACCTGATCATATCCTCACCCCATACCAACCTGAACATATCCTCACCCCATACCAACCTGATCCTCTCCCCATACCAACCTGTTCATATCCTCACCCCAAACCAACCTGATCATATCCTCACCCCATACCAACCTGATCATATCCTCACCCCATACCAACCTGATCATATCCTCACCCCATACCAACCTGAGCATATCCTCACCCCATACCAACCTGATCATATCCTCACCCCATTCCAACCTGATCATATCCTCACCACATAACAACCTGATCCTCTCCCCATACCAACCTGATCATATCCTCACCCCAAACCAACCTGATCATATCCTCATCCCATACCAACCTGATCATATCCTCACCCCATACCAACATGATCATATCCTCACCCCATACCAACCTGATCATATCCTCACCCCATACCAACATGATCATATCCTCACCCCATACCAACCTGATCATATCCTCACCCCATACCAACCTGATCATATCCTCACCCCATACCAACCTGTTCATATCCTCACCCCATACCAACCTGATCATATCCTCACCCCATACCAACCTGATCATATCCTCACCCCATACCAACATGATCATATCCTCACCCCATACCAACCTGATCATATCCTCACCCCATACCAACATGATCATATCCTCACCCCATACCAACCTGAACATATCCTCACCCCATACCAACCTGATCCTCTCCCCATACCAACCTGATCATATCCTCACCCCAAACCAACCTGATCATATCCTCATCACATACCAACCAGTTCATATCCTCACCCCATACCAACCTGATCATATCCTCACCCCATACCAACCTGATCATATCCTCACCCCATACCAACCTGTTCATATCCTCACCCCATACCAACCTGATCCTCACCCCATACCAATCATATCCTCACCCCATACCAACATGATCATATCCTCACCCCATACCAACCTGATTATATCCTCACCCCATACCAACCTGATTATATCCTCACCCCATACCAACCTGATCATATCCTCACCCCATACCAACCTGATCATATCCTCACCCCATACCAACCTGATCATATCCTCACCCCATACCAACCTGATCATATCCTCACCCCATACCAACCTGAACATATCCTCACCCCATACCAACCTGATCATATCCTCACCCCATACCAACCTGATCATATCCTCACCCCATTCCAACCTGATCATATCCTCACCCCATACCAACCTGATCATATCCTCACCCCATACCAACCTGATCATATCCTCACCCCATACCAACCTGATCATATCCTCACCCCATACCAACCTGATCATATCCTTACTTCATAACAACGTGAGCCTACTCTCTCCCTGTATTTCGGTCTCATGAGCTCTTGTAGCAGGCCAATATCTCCTTGATACTAGTGTCACTCACCAGGTTTGGTCCCAATTTCACCTGATACTCACCCACTTCCTGTCTCAGCCCATTGTGCCCCTAAAAATGGAGGTCACCAACTCCTTGTATGGTTCCAGTTTCCCCACAACACTTACTTGTCTCAGCGCAATATCCCCCTTGTACTAGGGTCATCCTCTCTTGGTCTTTGCCCATTATTCCCCTATATTAGGTGAAGGAGAAGCATGCTGCCATGTAGCTTGTGGTATTGGGCAGCAGCTGACAGCAGCTAGGGAGGAGGGAAAATTACATAATAGGAGTGTAGTCAGACAAGTCAGGTCATGGAGGTCAGGCAGGACCAGGTATGATGGGGCAGGCAGGAGTGTAGTCAGACAAGTCAGGTCATGGAGGTCAGGCAGGACCAGGTATGATGGGGCAGGCAGGAGTGTAGTCAGACAAGTCAGGTCATGGAGGTCAGGCAGGACCAGGTATGATGGGGCAGGCAGGAGTGTAGTTAGACAAGTCAGGTCATGGAGGTCAGGCAGGACCAGGTATGATGGGGCAGGCAGGAGTGTAGTTAGACAAGTCAGGTCATGGAGGTCAGGCAGGACCAGGTATGATGGGGCAGGCAGGAGTGTAGTCAGACAAGTCAGGTCATGGAGATCAGGCAGGACCAGGTATGATGGGGCAGGCAGGAGTGTAATCAGACAAGTCAGGTCATGGAGGTCAGGCAGGACCAGGTATGATGGGGCAGGCAGGAGTGTAGTCAGACAAGTCAGGTCATGGAGATCAGGCAGGACCAGGTATGATGGGGCAGGCAGGAGTGTAATCAGACAAGTCAGGTCATGGAGGTCAGGCAGGACCAGGTATCATGGGGCAGGCAGGAGTGTAGTCAGACAAGTCAGGTCATGGAGATCAGGCAGGACCAGGTATGATGGGGCAGGCAGGAGTGTAATCAGACAAGTCAGGTCATGGAGGTCAGGCAGGACCAGGTATGATGGGGCAGGCAGGAGTGTAATCAGACAAGTCAGGTCATGGAGGTCAGGCAGGACCAGGTATGATGGGGCAGGCAGGAGTGTAGTCAGACAAGTCAGGTCATGGAGATCAGGCAGGACCAGGTATGATGGGGCAGGCAGGAGTGTAATCAGACAAGTCAGGTCATGGAGGTCAGGCAGGACCAGGTATCATGGGGCAGGCAGGAGTGTAGTCAGACAAGTCAGGTCATGGAGATCAGGCAGGACCAGGTATGATGGGGCAGGCAGGAGTGTAATCAGACAAGTCAGGTCATGGAGGTCAGGCAGGACCAGGTATCATGGGGCAGGCAGGAGTGTAGTCAGACAAGTCAGGTCATGGAGATCAGGCAGGACCAGGTATGATGGGGCAGGCAGGAGTGTAATCAGACAAGTCAGGTCATGGAGGTCAGGCAGGACCAGGTATCATGGGGCAGGCAGAAGTGTAGTCAGACAAGTCAGGTCATGGAGATCAGGCAGGACCAGGTATGATGGGGCAGGCAGGAGTGTAGTCAGACAAGTCAGGTCATGGAGATCAGGCAGGACCAGGTATGATGGGGCAGGCAGGAGTGTAGTCAGACAAGTCAGGTCATGGAGATCAGGCAGGACTAGGTATGATGGGGCAGGCAGGAGTGTAATCAGACAAGTCAGGTCATGGAGGTCAGGCAGGACCAGGTATCATGGGGCAGGCAGGAGTGTAGTCAGACAAGTCAGGTCATGGAGATCAGGCAGGACTAGGTATGATGGGGCAGGCAGGAGTGTAGTAATAAATCCTAAAGAAGAGATGTTCTCATCATCTCCACAAGGGGTCGTCCCTGCTGGACGTTTAACCCTATCAATGTGTCAGAGACTGGGCCCCCGGATGACCCTCAGTACTGACCCTGATGCTTGTACATGAAGGACATTCAATAATCTGCCGCCAATGTACATAGAGACGTCTGCGGCCTTCATGTCCTCAAGGATTCTTCATCATCATCAGTCCAGAGTATAACGCGGTCACCACCAAAAGAGCGTACACTGAACTCTCACCAATCCTCCAACCCCCTCATCACATGACAGGTCAGCAATGGTGACATCACTGCAGTCACCTGACATCATCCCAATAATGTGACTATAGTGAAGGAGCACCCCGACATTACGTGGGAATGTGAAGTGTCTAAGTTGCTTAGCAGGTTTAAAAATCACTGTAAAATCTCACTCTCTATTTTACCGTAAATCTCACTCTCTATTTTACCGTAAATCTCACTCTCTATTTTACCGCACAATCTCACTCTCTATTTTACCGTACAATCTCACTCTCTATTTTACCGTAAATCTCACTCTCTATTTTACCGTAAATCTCACTCTCTATTTTACCGTAAATCTCACTCTCTATTTTACCGCACAATCTCACTCTCTATTTTACCGCACAATCTCACTCTCTTTTTTAACAATCTCACTCTCTATTTTACCGCACAATCTCACTCTCTATTTTACCGCACAATCTCACTCTCTATTTTACCGTACAATCTCACTCTCTATTTTACCGCACAATCTCACTCTCTATTTTACCACACAATCTCACTCAATTTTTTTTACCAATCTCACTCTCTATTTTACCGTACAATCTCACTCTCTATTTTACCGTACAATCTCACTCTCTATTTTACCGTAAATCTCACTCTCTATTTTACCAATCTCACTCTCTATTTTACCAATCTCACTCTCTATTTTACCAATCTCACTCTCTATTTTACCGTAAATCTCACTCTATTTTACCGTAAATCTCACTCTCGGTTTTACCGCACAATCTCACTCTCTATTTTACCGTAGAATCTCTCTCTATTTTACCGTACAATCTCCCTCCCTATTTTACCGTACAATCTCACTCTCTATTTTACCGCACAATCTCACTCTCTATTTTACCGCACAATCTCACTCTCTTTTTTTTTTACCAATCTCACGCTCTATTTTACCGCACAATCTCACTCTCTTTTTTACCAATCTCACTCTCTATTTTACCGTACAATCTCACTCTCTATTTTACCGTACAATCTCACTCTCTATTTTACAGTAAATCTCACTCTCTATTTTACCGTACAATATCACTCTCTATTTTACCAATCTCACTCTCTATTTTACCAATCTCACTCTCTATTTTACCGTAAATCTCACTCTCGGTTTTACCGCACAATCTCATTCTCTATTTTACCGTAGAATCTCTCTCTATTTTACCGTACAATCTCACTCTCTATTTTACCGTAAATCTCACTCTCTATTTAACCGTACAATCTCACTCTCTATTTTACCGTAAATCTCACTCTCTATTTTACCGTAAATCTCACTCTATTTTACCGTAAATCTCACTCTATTTTACCGTAAATCTCACTCTCTATTTTACCGCACAATCTCACTCTCTATTTTACCGCACAATCTCACTCTCTATTTTACCGTACAATCTCACTCTCTATTTTACCGCACAATCTCACTCTCTTTTTTACCAATCTCACTCTCTATTTTACCACACAATCTCACTCTCTATTTTACCGTACAATCTCACTCTCTATTTTACCGCACAATCTCACTCTCTTTTTTACCGTACAATCTCACTCTCTATTTAACCGCACAATCTCACTCTCTATTTTACCAATCTCACTCTCTATTTTACCGCACAATCTCACTCTCTATTTTACCGCACAATCTCACTCTCTATTTTACCGCACAATCTCACTCTCTATTTTACCAATCTCACTCTCTATTTTACCGCACAATCTCACTCTCTATTTTACCGTACAATCTCACTCTCTATTTTACTGCACAATCTCACTCTCTATTTTACCGCACAATCTCACTCTCTATTTTACCGTAAATCTCACTCTCTATTTTACCGCACAATCTCACTCTCTATTTTACCGCACAATCTCACTCTCTTTTTTAACAATCTCACTCTCTATTTTACCGCACAATCTCACTCTCTATTTTACCGTACAATCTCACTCTCTATTTTACCGCACAATCTCACTCTCTATTTTACCGCACAATCTCACTCTCTATTTTACCGCACAATCTCGCTCTCTATTTTACCAATCTCACTCTCTATTTTACCGCACAATCTCACTCTCTATTTTACCGTACAATCTCACTCTCTATTTTACCGCACAATCTCACTCTCTATTTTACCGCACAATCTCACTCTCTATTTTACCAATCTCCCTCTCTATTTTACCGCACAATCTCACTCTCTATTTTACCGCACAATCTCACTCTCTATTTTACCAATCTCACTCTCTATTTTACCGCACAATCTCACTCTCTATTTTACCGCACAATCTCACTCTCTATTTTACCGCACAATCTCACTCTCTATTTTACCAATCTCACTCTCTATTTTACCGTAAATCTCACTCTCTATTTTATCGCACAATCTCACTCTCTATTTTACCGCACAATCTCACTCTCTATTTTACCAATCTCACTCTCTATTTTACCGCACAATCTCACTCTATTTTACCGCACAATCTCACTCTCTATTTTACCGCACAATCTCACTCTCTATTTTACCGCACAATCTCACTCTCTTTTTTAACAATCTCACTCTCTATTTTAACGCACAATCTCACTCTCTATTTTAACGCGCAATCTCACTCTCTATTTTACTCCACAATTTCACTCTCTATTTTACCGTACAATCTCACTCTCAATTTTACCGCACAATCTCACTCTCTATTTTGCCGCACAATCTCACTCTCTATTTTACCAATCTCACTCTCTATTTTACCAATCTCACTCTCTATTTTACCGCACAATCTCACTCTCTATTTTACCGTACAATCTCACTCTCTATTTTACCGCACAATCTCACTCTCTATTTTACCGTACAATCTCACTCTCTATTTTACCGCACAATCTCACTCTCTATTTTACCGCACAATCTCACTCTCTATTTTACCGTAAATCTCACTCTCTATTTTACCGCACAATCTCACTCTCTATTTTACCGCACAATCTCACTCTCTTTTTTAACAATCTCACTCTCTATTTTACCGCACAATCTCACTCTCTATTTTAACGCACAATCTCACTCTCTATTTTACTGCACAATTTCACTCTCTATTTTACTGTACAATCTCACTCTCTATTTTACCGCACAATCTCACTCTCTATTTTACCGCACAATCTCACTCTCTATTTTACCGCACAATCTCGCTCTCTATTTTACCAATCTCACTCTCTATTTTACCGCACAATCTCACTCTCTATTTTACCGTACAATCTCACTCTCTATTTTACCGCACAATCTCACTCTCTATTTTACCGCACAATCTCACTCTCTATTTTACCAATCTCCCTCTCTATTTTACCGCACAATCTCACTCTCTATTTTACCAATCTCACTCTCTATTTTACTGCACAATCTCACTCTCTATTTTACCGCACAATCTCACTCTCTATTTTACCGCACAATCTCACTCTCTATTTTACCAATCTCACTCTCTATTTTACCGCACAATCTCACTCTCTATTTTACCGTAAATCTCACTCTCTATTTTATCGCACAATCTCACTCTCTATTTTACCGCACAATCTCACTCTCTATTTTACCGTAAATCTCACTCTCTATTTTATCGCACAATCTCACTCTCTATTTTACCGCACAATCTCACTCTCTATTTTACCAATCTCACTCTCTATTTTACCGCACAATCTCACTCTCTTTTTTAACAATCTCACTCTCTATTTTACCGCACAATCTCACTCTCTATTTTAACGCACAATCTCACTCTCTATTGTACCGTACAATCTCACTCTCTATTTTACCGCACAATCTCACTCTCTATTTTACCAATCTCACTCTCTATTTTACCGCACAATCTCACTCTCTATTTTACCGCACAATCTCACTCTCTATTTTACCGCACAATCTCACTCTCTATTTTACCGCACAATCTCACTCTCTATTTTACCGCACAATCTCACTCTCTATTTTACCGCACAATCTCACTCTCTATTTGACCAATCTCACTCTCTATTTTACCGCACAATCTCACTCTCTATTTTACCGCACAATCTCACTCTCTATTTTACCGTAAATCTCACTCTCTATTTTACCGCACAATCTCACTCTCTATTTTACCGCACAATCTCACTCTCTTTTTTAACAATCTCACTCTCTATTTTACCGCACAATCTCACTCTCTATTTTACCGCACAATCTCACTCTCTATTTTAACGCACAATCTCACTCTCTATTTTACTGCACAATTTCACTCTCTATTTTACCGTACAATCTCACTCTCTATTTTACCGCACAATCTCACTCTCTATTTTACCGCACAATCTCACTCTCTATTTTACCAATCTCACTCTCTATTTTATCAATCTCACTCTCTATTTTACCGCACAATCTCACTCTCTATTTTACCGTACAATCTCACTCTCTATTTTACCGCACAATCTCACTCTCTATTTTACCGTACAATCTCACTCTCTATTTTACTGCACAATCTCACTCTCTATTTTACCGCACAATCTCACTCTCTATTTTACCGTAAATCTCACTCTCTATTTTACCGCACAATCTCACTCTCTATTTTACCGCACAATCTCACTCTCTTTTTTAACAATCTCACTCTCTATTTTACCGCACAATCTCACTCTCTATTTTACCGCACAATCTCACTCTCTATTTTACCAATCTCACTCTCTATTTTACCGTAAATCTCACTCTCTGTTTTACCGCACAATCTCACTCTCTATTTTACCAATCTCACTCTCTATTTTACCGCACAATCTCACTCTCTATTTTAACGCACAATCTCACTCTATATTTTACCGCACAATCTCACTCTCTATTATACCGCACAATCTCACTCTCTATTTTACCGCACAATTCACTCTCTATTTTACCAATCTCACTCTCGATTTTACCGCACAATCTCACTCTCTATTTTACCGCACAATCTCACTCTCTATTTTACCAATCTCACTCTCTATTTTACCACACAATCTCACTCTCTATTTTACCGCACAATCTCACTCTCTATTTTACCGCACAATCTCACTCACTATTTTACCGTAAATCTCACTCTCTATTTTACCGCACAATCTCACTCTCTATTTTACCGCACAATCTCACTCTCTTTTTTAACAATCTCACTCTCTATTTTACCGCACAATCTCACTCTCTATTTTACCGCACAATCTCACTCTCTATTTTAACGCACAATCTCACTCTCTATTTTACTGCACAATTTCACTCTCTATTTTACCGTACAATCTCACTCTCTATTTTACCGCACAATCTCACTCTCTATTTTACCGCACAATCTCACTCTCTATTTTACCAATCTCACTCTCTATTTTATCAATCTCACTCTCTATTTTACCGCACAATCTCACTCTCTATTTTACCGTACAATCTCACTCTCTATTTTACCGCACAATCTCACTCTCTATTTTACCGTACAATCTCACTCTCTATTTTACTGCACAATCTCACTCTCTATTTTACCGCACAATCTCACTCTCTATTTTACCGTAAATCTCACTCTCTATTTTACCGCACAATCTCACTCTCTATTTTACCGCACAATCTCACTCTCTTTTTTAACAATCTCACTCTCTATTTTACCGCACAATCTCACTCTCTATTTTACCGCACAATCTCACTCTCTATTTTACCAATCTCACTCTCTATTTTACCGTAAATCTCACTCTCTGTTTTACCGCACAATCTCACTCTCTATTTTACCAATCTCACTCTCTATTTTACCGCACAATCTCACTCTCTATTTTAACGCACAATCTCACTCTATATTTTACCGCACAATCTCACTCTCTATTATACCGCACAATCTCACTCTCTATTTTACCGCACAATCTCACTCTCTATTTTACCAATCTCACTCTCTATTTTACCGCACAATCTCACTCTCTATTTTACCGCACAATCTCACTCTCTATTTTACCAATCTCACTCTCTATTTTACCACACAATCTCACTCTCTATTTTACCGCACAATCTCACTCTCTATTTTACCGCACAATCTCACTCTCTATTTTACCGCACAATCTCACTCTCTATTTTACCAATCTCACTCTCTATTTTACCAATCTCACTCTCTATTTTACCGCACAATCTCACTCTCTATTTTACCGTAAATCTCACTCTCTATTTTACCGCACAATCTCACTCTCTATTTTACCGCACAATCTCACTCTCTTTTTTAACAATCTCACTCTCTATTTTAACGCACAATCTCACTCTCTATTTTAACGCACAATCTCACTCTCTATTTTACCAATCTCACTCTCTATTTTACCGCACAATCTCACTCTCTATTTTACCGCACAATCTCACTCTCTATTTTACCGCACAATCTCACTCTCTATTTTACCAATCTCACTCTCTATTTTACCGTAAATCTCACTCTCTATTTTACCGCACAATCTCACTCTCTATTTTACCGCACAATCTCACTCTCTATTTTACCGCACAATCTCGCTCTCTATTTTACCAATCTCACTCTCTATTTTACCGCACAATCTCACTCTCTATTTTACCGTACAATCTCACTCTCTATTTTACCGCACAATCTCACTCTCTATTTTACCGCACAATCTCACTCTCTATTTTACCAATCTCCCTCTCTATTTTACCGCACAATCTCACTCTCTATTTTACCAATCTCACTCTCTATTTTACTGCACAATCTCACTCTCTATTTTACCGCACAATCTCACTCTCTATTTTACCGCACAATCTCACTCTCTATTTTACCAATCTCACTCTCTATTTTACCGCACAATCTCACTCTCTATTTTACCGTAAATCTCACTCTCTATTTTATCGCACAATCTCACTCTCTATTTTACCGCACAATCTCACTCTCTATTTTACCGTAAATCTCACTCTCTGTTTTACCGCACAATCTCACTCTCTATTTTACCAATCTCACTCTCTATTTTACCGCACAATCTCACTCTCTATTTTACCGCACAATCTCACTCTCTATTTTACCGCACAATCTCACTCTCTATTTTACCAATCTCACTCTCTATTTTACCGTAAATCTCACTCTCTATTTTACCGCACAATCTCACTCTCTATTTTACCGCACAATCTCACTCTCTATTTTACCGCACAATCTCGCTCTCTATTTTACCAATCTCACTCTCTATTTTACCGCACAATCTCACTCTCTATTTTACCGTACAATCTCACTCTCTATTTTACCGCACAATCTCACTCTCTATTTTACCGCACAATCTCACTCTCTATTTTACCAATCTCCCTCTCTATTTTACCGCACAATCTCACTCTCTATTTTACCAATCTCACTCTCTATTTTACTGCACAATCTCACTCTCTATTTTACCGCACAATCTCACTCTCTATTTTACCGCACAATCTCACTCTCTATTTTACCGCACAATCTCACTCTCTATTTTACCGCACAATCTCACTCTCTATTTTACCGTAAATCTCACTCTCTATTTTATCGCACAATCTCACTCTCTATTTTACCGCACAATCTCACTCTCTATTTTACCGTAAATCTCACTCTCTGTTTTACCGCACAATCTCACTCTCTATTTTACCAATCTCACTCTCTATTTTACCGCACAATCTCACTCTCTTTTTTAACAATCTCACTCTCTATTTTACCGCACAATCTCACTCTCTATTTTAACGCACAATCTCACTCTCTATTGTACCGTACAATCTCACTCTCTATTTTACCGCACAATCTCACTCTCTATTTTACCAATCTCACTCTCTATTTTACCGCACAATCTCACTCTCTATTTTACCGCACAATCTCACTCTCTATTTTACCGCACAATCTCACTCTCTATTTTACCGCACAATCTCACTCTCTATTTTACCGCACAATCTCACTCTCTATTATACCGCACAATCTCACTCTCTATTTTACCGCACAATCTCACTCTCTATTTTACCAATCTCACTCTCTATTTTACCGCACAATCTCACTCTCTATTTTACCGCACAATCTCACTCTCTATTTTACCAATCTCACTCTCTATTTTACCACACAATCTCACTCTCTATTTTACCGCACAATCTCACTCTCTATTTTACCGCACAATCTCACTCTCTATTTGACCAATCTCACTCTCTATTTTACCGCACAATCTCACTCTCTATTTTACCGCACAATCTCACTCTCTATTTTACCGTAAATCTCACTCTCTATTTTACCGCACAATCTCACTCTCTATTTTACCGCACAATCTCACTCTCTTTTTTAACAATCTCACTCTCTATTTTACCGCACAATCTCACTCTCTATTTTACCGCACAATCTCACTCTCTATTTTAACGCACAATCTCACTCTCTATTTTACTGCACAATTTCACTCTCTATTTTACCGTACAATCTCACTCTCTATTTTACCGCACAATCTCACTCTCTATTTTACCGCACAATCTCACTCTCTATTTTACCAATCTCACTCTCTATTTTATCAATCTCACTCTCTATTTTACCGCACAATCTCACTCTCTATTTTACCGTACAATCTCACTCTCTATTTTACCGCACAATCTCACTCTCTATTTTACCGTACAATCTCACTCTCTATTTTACTGCACAATCTCACTCTCTATTTTACCGCACAATCTCACTCTCTATTTTACCGTAAATCTCACTCTCTATTTTACCGCACAATCTCACTCTCTATTTTACCGCACAATCTCACTCTCTTTTTTAACAATCTCACTCTCTATTTTACTGCACAATCTCACTCTCTATTTTACCGCACAATCTCACTCTCTATTTTACCAATCTCACTCTCTATTTTACCGTAAATCTCACTCTCTGTTTTACCGCACAATCTCACTCTCTATTTTACCAATCTCACTCTCTATTTTACCGCACAATCTCACTCTCTATTTTAACGCACAATCTCACTCTATATTTTACCGCACAATCTCACTCTCTATTATACCGCACAATCTCACTCTCTATTTTACCGCACAATCTCACTCTCTATTTTACCAATCTCACTCTCTATTTTACCGCACAATCTCACTCTCTATTTTACCGCACAATCTCACTCTCTATTTTACCAATCTCACTCTCTATTTTACCACACAATCTCACTCTCTATTTTACCGCACAATCTCACTCTCTATTTTACCGCACAATCTCACTCTCTATTTTACCGCACAATCTCACTCTCTATTTTACCAATCTCACTCTCTATTTTACCAATCTCACTCTCTATTTTACCGCACAATCTCACTCTCTATTTTACCGTAAATCTCACTCTCTATTTTACCGCACAATCTCACTCTCTATTTTACCGCACAATCTCACTCTCTTTTTTAACAATCTCACTCTCTATTTTACCGCACAATCTCACTCTCTTTTACCGCACAATCTCACTCTCTATTTTACCAATCTCACTCTCTATTTTACCACACAATCTCACTCTCTATTTTACCGCACAATCTCACTCTCTATTTTACCGCACAATCTCACTCTCTATTTGACCAATCTCACTCTCTATTTTACCGCACAATCTCACTCTCTATTTTACCGCACAATCTCACTCTCTATTTTACCGTAAATCTCACTCTCTATTTTACCGCACAATCTCACTCTCTATTTTACCGCACAATCTCACTCTCTTTTTTAACAATCTCACTCTCTATTTTACCGCACAATCTCACTCTCTATTTTACCGCACAATCTCACTCTCTATTTTAACGCACAATCTCACTCTCTATTTTACTGCACAATTTCACTCTCTATTTTACCGTACAATCTCACTCTCTATTTTACCGCACAATCTCACTCTCTATTTTACCGCACAATCTCACTCTCTATTTTACCAATCTCACTCTCTATTTTATCAATCTCACTCTCTATTTTACCGCACAATCTCACTCTCTATTTTACCGTACAATCTCACTCTCTATTTTACCGCACAATCTCACTCTCTATTTTACCGTACAATCTCACTCTCTATTTTACTGCACAATCTCACTCTCTATTTTACCGCACAATCTCACTCTCTATTTTACCGTAAATCTCACTCTCTATTTTACCGCACAATCTCACTCTCTATTTTACCGCACAATCTCACTCTCTTTTTTAACAATCTCACTCTCTATTTTACCGCACAATCTCACTCTCTATTTTACCGCACAATCTCACTCTCTATTTTACCAATCTCACTCTCTATTTTACCGTAAATCTCACTCTCTGTTTTACCGCACAATCTCACTCTCTATTTTACCAATCTCACTCTCTATTTTACCGCACAATCTCACTCTCTATTTTAACGCACAATCTCACTCTATATTTTACCGCACAATCTCACTCTCTATTATACCGCACAATCTCACTCTCTATTTTACCGCACAATCTCACTCTCTATTTTACCAATCTCACTCTCTATTTTACCGCACAATCTCACTCTCTATTTTACCGCACAATCTCACTCTCTATTTTACCAATCTCACTCTCTATTTTACCACACAATCTCACTCTCTATTTTACCGCACAATCTCACTCTCTATTTTACCGCACAATCTCACTCTCTATTTTACCGCACAATCTCACTCTCTATTTTACCGCACAATCTCACTCTCTATTTTACCGCACAATCTCACTCTCTATTTTACCAATCTCACTCTCTATTTTACCAATCTCACTCTCTATTTTACCGCACAATCTCACTCTCTATTTTACCGTAAATCTCACTCTCTATTTTACCGCACAATCTCACTCTCTATTTTACCGCACAATCTCACTCTCTTTTTTAACAATCTCACTCTCTATTTTACCGCACAATCTCACTCTCTATTTTAACGCACAATCTCACTCTCTATTTTACCGCACAATCTCACTCTCTATTTTACCAATCTCACTCTCTATTTTACCGCACAATCTCACTCTCTATTTTACCGCACAATCTCACTCTCTATTTTACCGCACAATCTCACTCTCTATTTTACCAATCTCACTCTCTATTTTACCGTAAATCTCACTCTCTATTTTATCGCACAATCTCACTCTCTATTTTACCGCACAATCTCACTCTCTATTTTACCAATCTCACTCTCTATTTTACCGCACAATCTCACTCTCTATTTTAACGCACAATCTCACTCTCTATTTTAACGCACAATCTCACTCTCTATTTTACTCCACAATTTCACTCTCTATTTTACCGTACAATCTCACTCTCAATTTTACAGCACAATCTCACTCTCTATTATACCGCACAATCTCACTCTCTATTTTACCAATCTCACTCTCTATTTTACCAATCTCACTCTCTATTTTACCGCACAATCTCACTCTCTATTTTACCGTACAATCTCACTCTCTATTTTACCGCACAATCTCACTCTCTATTTTACCGTACAATCTCACTCTCTATTTTACCGCACAATCTCACTCTCTATTTTACCGCACAATCTCACTCTCTATTTTACCGTAAATCTCACTCTCTATTTTACCGCACAATCTCACTCTCTATTTTACCGCACAATCTCACTCTCTTTTTTAACAATCTCACTCTCTATTTTACCGCACAATCTCACTCTCTATTTTAACGCACAATCTCACTCTCTATTTTACTGCACAATTTCACTCTCTATTTTACTGTACAATCTCACTCTCTATTTTACCGCACAATCTCACTCTCTATTTTACCGCACAATCTCACTCTCCATTTTACCGCACAATCTCGCTCTCTATTTTACCAATCTCACTCTCTATTTTACCGCACAATCTCACTCTCTATTTTACCGTACAATCTCACTCTCTATTTTACCGCACAATCTCACTCTCTATTTTACCGCACAATCTCACTCTCTATTTTACTAATCTCCCTCTCTATTTTACCGCACAATCTCACTCTCTATTTTACCGCACAATCTCACTCTCTATTTTACCAATCTCACTCTCTATTTTACCGCACAATCTCACTCTCTATTTTACCGCACAATCTCACTCTCTATTTTACCGCACAATCTCACTCTCTATTTTACCAATCTCACTCTCTATTTTACCGCACAATCTCACTCTCTATTTTACCGTAAATCTCACTCTCTATTTTATCGCACAATCTCACTCTCTATTTTACCGCACAATCTCACTCTCTATTTTACCGTAAATCTCACTCTCTGTTTTACCGCACAATCTCACTCTCTATTTTACCAATCTCACTCTCTATTTTACCGCACAATCTCACTCTCTTTTTTAATAATCTCACTCTCTATTTTACCGCACAATCTCACTCTCTATTTTAACGCACAATCTCACTCTCTATTGTACCGTACAATCTCACTCTCTATTTTACCGCACAATCTCACTCTCTATTTTACCAATCTCACTCTCTATTTTACCGCACAATCTCACTCTCTATTTTACCGCACAATCTCACTCTCTATTTTACCAATCTCACTCTCTATTTTACCGCACAATCTCACTCTCTTTTTTAACAATCTCACTCTCTATTTTACCGCACAATCTCACTCTCTATTTTAACGCACAATCTCACTCTATATTTTACCGCACAATCTCACTCTCTATTATACCGCACAATCTCACTCTCTATTTTACCGCACAATCTCACTCTCTATTTTAACGCACAATCTCACTCTCTATTTTACTGCACAATTTCACTCTCTATTTTACCGTACAATCTCACTCTCTATTTTACCGCACAATATCACTCTCTATTTTACCGCACAATCTCACTCTCTATTTTACCAATCTCACTCTCTATTTTATCAATCTCACTCTCTATTTTACCGCACAATCTCACTCTCTATTTTACCGTACAATCTCACTCTCTATTTCACCGCACAATCTCACTCTCTATTTTACCGTAAATCTCACTCTCTATTTTACCGCACAATCTCACTCTCTATTTTACCGCACAATCTCACTCTCTTTTTTAACAATCTCACTCTCTATTTTACCGCACAATCTCACTCTCTATTTTAACGCACAATCTCACTCTCTATTTTACCAATCTCACTCTCTATTTTACCGCACAATCTCACTCTCTATTTTACCGCACAATCTCACTCTCTATTTTACCGCACAATCTCACTCTCTATTTTACCAATCTCACTCTCTATTTTACCGTAAATCTCACTCTCTATTTTACCGCACAATCTCACTCTCTATTTTACCGCACAATCTCACTCTCTATTTTACCGCACAATCTCGCTCTCTATTTTACCAATCTCACTCTCTATTTTACCGCACAATCTCACTCTCTATTTTACCGTACAATCTCACTCTCTATTTTACCGCACAATCTCACTCTCTATTTTACCGCACAATCTCACTCTCTATTTTACCGCACAATCTCACTCTCTATTTTACCAATCTCACTCTCTATTTTACCGCACAATCTCACTCTCTTTTTTAACAATCTCACTCTCTATTTTACCGCACAATCTCACTCTCTATTTTACCGCACAATCTCACTCTATATTTTACCGCACAATCTCACTCTCTATTATACCGCACAATCTCACTCTCTATTTTACCGCACAATCTCACTCTCTATTTTAACGCACAATCTCACTCTCTATTTTACTGCACAATTTCACTCTCTATTTTACCGTACAATCTCACTCTCTATTTTACCGCACAATATCACTCTCTATTTTACCGCACAATCTCACTTTCTATTTTACCAATCTCACTCTCTATTTTATCAATCTCACTCTCTATTTTACCGCACAATCTCACTCTCTATTTTACCGTACAATCTCACTCTCTATTTCACCGCACAATCTCACTCTCTATTTTACCGTAAATCTCACTCTCTATTTTACCGCACAATCTCACTCTCTATTTTACCGCACAATCTCACTCTCTTTTTTAACAATCTCACTCTCTATTTTACCGCACAATCTCACTCTCTATTTTACCGCACAATCTCACTCTCTATTTTACCAATCTCACTCTCTATTTTACCGCACAATCTCACTCTCTATTTTACCGCACAATCTCACTCTCTATTTTACCGCACAATCTCACTCTCTATTTTACCAATCTCACTCTCTATTTTACCGTAAATCTCACTCTCTATTTTACCGCACAATCTCACTCTCTATTTTACCGCACAATCTCACTCTCTATTTTACCGCACAATCTCGCTCTCTATTTTACCAATCTCACTCTCTATTTTACCGCACAATCTCACTCTCTATTTTACCGTACAATCTCACTCTCTATTTTACCGCACAATCTCACTCTCTATTTTACCGCACAATCTCACTCTCTATTTTACCAATCTCCCTCTCTATTTTACCGCACAATCTCACTCTCTATTTTACCAATCTCACTCTCTATTTTACTGCACAATCTCACTCTCTATTTTACCGCACAATCTCACTCTTTATTTTACCGCACAATCTCACTCTCTATTTTACCAATCTCACTCTCTATTTTACCGCACAATCTCACTCTCTATTTTACCGTAAATCTCACTCTCTATTTTATCGCACAATCTCACTCTCTATTTTACCGCACAATCTCACTCTCTATTTTACCGTAAATCTCACTCTCTGTTTTACCGCACAATCTCACTCTCTATTTTACCAATCTCACTCTCTATTTTACCGCACAATCTCACTCTCTTTTTTAACAATCTCACTCTCTATTTTACCGCACAATCTCACTCTCTATTTTAACGCACAATCTCACTCTCTATTGTACCGTACAATCTCACTCTCTATTTTACCGCACAATCTCACTCTCTATTTTACCGTAAATCTCACTCTCTATTTTACCGCACAATCTCACTCTCTATTTTACCGCACAATCTCACTCTCTTTTTTAACAATCTCACTCTCTATTTTACCGCACAATCTCACTCTCTATTTTACCGCACAATCTCACTCTCTATTTTACCAATCTCACTCTCTATTTTACCGTAAATCTCACTCTCTGTTTTACCGCACAATCTCACTCTCTATTTTACCAATCTCACTCTCTATTTTACCGCACAATCTCACTCTCTATTTTAACGCACAATCTCACTCTATATTTTACCGCACAATCTCACTCTCTATTATACCGCACAATCTCACTCTCTATTTTACCGCACAATCTCACTCTCTATTTTACCAATCTCACTCTCTATTTTACCGCACAATCTCACTCTCTATTTTACCGCACAATCTCACTCTCTATTTTACCAATCTCACTCTCTATTTTACCAATCTCACTCTCTATTTTACCGCACAATCTCACTCTCTATTTTACCGCACAATCTCACTCTCTATTTTACCGCACAATCTCACTCTCTATTTTACCGCACAATCTCACTCTCTATTTTACCAATCTCACTCTCTATTTTACCAATCTCACTCTCTATTTTACCGCACAATCTCACTCTCTATTTTACCGTAAATCTCACTCTCTATTTTACCGCACAATCTCACTCTCTATTTTACCGCACAATCTCACTCTCTTTTTTAACAATCTCACTCTCTATTTTACCGCACAATCTCACTCTCTATTTTAACGCACAATCTCACTCTCTATTTTACCGCACAATCTCACTCTCTATTTTACCAATCTCACTCTCTATTTTACCGCACAATCTCACTCTCTATTTTACCGCACAATCTCACTCTCTATTTTACCGCACAATCTCACTCTCTATTTTACCAATCTCACTCTCTATTTTACCGTAAATCTCACTCTCTATTTTATCGCACAATCTCACTCTCTATTTTACCGCACAATCTCACTCTCTATTTTACCAATCTCACTCTCTATTTTACCGCACAATCTCACTCTCTATTTTAACGCACAATCTCACTCTCTATTTTAACGCACAATCTCACTCTCTATTTTACCGTACAATCTCACTCTCAATTTTACAGCACAATCTCACTCTCTATTATACCGCACAATCTCACTCTCTATTTTACCAATCTCACTCTCTATTTTACCAATCTCACTCTCTATTTTACCGCACAATCTCACTCTCTATTTTACCGTACAATCTCACTCTCTATTTTACCGCACAATCTCACTCTCTATTTTACCGTACAATCTCACTCTCTATTTTACCGCACAATCTCACTCTCTATTTTACCGCACTATCTCACTCTCTATTTTACCGTAAATCTCACTCTCTATTTTACCGCACAATCTCACTCTCTATTTTACCGCACAATCTCACTCTCTTTTTTAACAATCTCACTCTCTATTTTACCGCACAATCTCACTCTCTATTTTAACGCACAATCTCACTCTCTATTTTACTGCACAATTTCACTCTCTATTTTACTGTACAATCTCACTCTCTATTTTACCGCACAATCTCACTCTCTATTTTACCGCACAATCTCACTCTCTATTTTACCGCACAATCTCGCTCTCTATTTTACCAATCTCACTCTCTATTTTACCGCACAATCTCACTCTCTATTTTACCGTACAATCTCACTCTCTATTTTACCGCACAATCTCACTCTCTATTTTACCGCACAATCTCACTCTCTATTTTACCAATCTCCCTCTCTATTTTACCGCACAATCTCACTCTCTATTTTACCGCACAATCTCACTCTCTATTTTACCAATCTCACTCTCTATTTTACCGCACAATCTCACTCTCTATTTTACCGCACAATCTCACTCTCTATTTTACCGCACAATCTCACTCTCTATTTTACCAATCTCACTCTCTATTTTACCGCACAATCTCACTCTCTATTTTACCGTAAATCTCACTCTCTATTTTATCGCACAATCTCACTCTCTATTTTACCGCACAATCTCACTCTCTATTTTACCGTAAATCTCACTCTCTGTTTTACCGCACAATCTCACTCTCTATTTTACCAATCTCACTCTCTATTTTACCGCACAATCTCACTCTCTTTTTTAATAATCTCACTCTCTATTTTACCGCACAATCTCACTCTCTATTTTAACGCACAATCTCACTCTCTATTGTACCGTACAATCTCACTCTCTATTTTACCGCACAATCTCACTCTCTATTTTACCAATCTCACTCTCTATTTTACCGCACAATCTCACTCTCTATTTTACCGCACAATCTCACTCTCTATTTTACCAATCTCACTCTCTATTTTACCGCACAATCTCACTCTCTTTTTTAACAATCTCACTCTCTATTTTACCGCACAATCTCACTCTCTTTTACCGCACAATCTCACTCTCTATTTTACCAATCTCACTCTCTATTTTACCACACAATCTCACTCTCTATTTTACCGCACAATCTCACTCTCTATTTTACCGCACAATCTCACTCTCTATTTGACCAATCTCACTCTCTATTTTACCGCACAATCTCACTCTCTATTTTACCGCACAATCTCACTCTCTATTTTACCGTAAATCTCACTCTCTATTTTACCGCACAATCTCACTCTCTATTTTACCGCACAATCTCACTCTCTTTTTTAACAATCTCACTCTCTATTTTACCGCACAATCTCACTCTCTATTTTACCGCACAATCTCACTCTCTATTTTAACGCACAATCTCACTCTCTATTTTACTGCACAATTTCACTCTCTATTTTACCGTACAATCTCACTCTCTATTTTACCGCACAATCTCACTCTCTATTTTACCGCACAATCTCACTCTCTATTTTACCAATCTCACTCTCTATTTTATCAATCTCACTCTCTATTTTACCGCACAATCTCACTCTCTATTTTACCGTACAATCTCACTCTCTATTTTACCGCACAATCTCACTCTCTATTTTACCGTACAATCTCACTCTCTATTTTACTGCACAATCTCACTCTCTATTTTACCGCACAATCTCACTCTCTATTTTACCGTAAATCTCACTCTCTATTTTACCGCACAATCTCACTCTCTATTTTACCGCACAATCTCACTCTCTTTTTTAACAATCTCACTCTCTATTTTACCGCACAATCTCACTCTCTATTTTACCGCACAATCTCACTCTCTATTTTACCAATCTCACTCTCTATTTTACCGTAAATCTCACTCTCTGTTTTACCGCACAATCTCACTCTCTATTTTACCAATCTCACTCTCTATTTTACCGCACAATCTCACTCTCTATTTTAACGCACAATCTCACTCTATATTTTACCGCACAATCTCACTCTCTATTATACCGCACAATCTCACTCTCTATTTTACCGCACAATCTCACTCTCTATTTTACCAATCTCACTCTCTATTTTACCGCACAATCTCACTCTCTATTTTACCGCACAATCTCACTCTCTATTTTACCAATCTCACTCTCTATTTTACCACACAATCTCACTCTCTATTTTACCGCACAATCTCACTCTCTATTTTACCGCACAATCTCACTCTCTATTTTACCGCACAATCTCACTCTCTATTTTACCGCACAATCTCACTCTCTATTTTACCGCACAATCTCACTCTCTATTTTACCAATCTCACTCTCTATTTTACCAATCTCACTCTCTATTTTACCGCACAATCTCACTCTCTATTTTACCGTAAATCTCACTCTCTATTTTACCGCACAATCTCACTCTCTATTTTACCGCACAATCTCACTCTCTTTTTTAACAATCTCACTCTCTATTTTACCGCACAATCTCACTCTCTATTTTAACGCACAATCTCACTCTCTATTTTACCGCACAATCTCACTCTCTATTTTACCAATCTCACTCTCTATTTTACCGCACAATCTCACTCTCTATTTTACCGCACAATCTCACTCTCTATTTTACCGCACAATCTCACTCTCTATTTTACCAATCTCACTCTCTATTTTACCGTAAATCTCACTCTCTATTTTATCGCACAATCTCACTCTCTATTTTACCGCACAATCTCACTCTCTATTTTACCAATCTCACTCTCTATTTTACCGCACAATCTCACTCTCTATTTTAACGCACAATCTCACTCTCTATTTTAACGCACAATCTCACTCTCTATTTTACTCCACAATTTCACTCTCTATTTTACCGTACAATCTCACTCTCAATTTTACAGCACAATCTCACTCTCTATTATACCGCACAATCTCACTCTCTATTTTACCAATCTCACTCTCTATTTTACCAATCTCACTCTCTATTTTACCGCACAATCTCACTCTCTATTTTACCGTACAATCTCACTCTCTATTTTACCGCACAATCTCACTCTCTATTTTACCGTACAATCTCACTCTCTATTTTACCGCACAATCTCACTCTCTATTTTACCGCACAATCTCACTCTCTATTTTACCGTAAATCTCACTCTCTATTTTACCGCACAATCTCACTCTCTATTTTACCGCACAATCTCACTCTCTTTTTTAACAATCTCACTCTCTATTTTACCGCACAATCTCACTCTCTATTTTAACGCACAATCTCACTCTCTATTTTACTGCACAATTTCACTCTCTATTTTACTGTACAATCTCACTCTCTATTTTACCGCACAATCTCACTCTCTATTTTACCGCACAATCTCACTCTCCATTTTACCGCACAATCTCGCTCTCTATTTTACCAATCTCACTCTCTATTTTACCGCACAATCTCACTCTCTATTTTACCGTACAATCTCACTCTCTATTTTACCGCACAATCTCACTCTCTATTTTACCGCACAATCTCACTCTCTATTTTACTAATCTCCCTCTCTATTTTACCGCACAATCTCACTCTCTATTTTACCGCACAATCTCACTCTCTATTTTACCAATCTCACTCTCTATTTTACCGCACAATCTCACTCTCTATTTTACCGCACAATCTCACTCTCTATTTTACCGCACAATCTCACTCTCTATTTTACCAATCTCACTCTCTATTTTACCGCACAATCTCACTCTCTATTTTACCGTAAATCTCACTCTCTATTTTATCGCACAATCTCACTCTCTATTTTACCGCACAATCTCACTCTCTATTTTACCGTAAATCTCACTCTCTGTTTTACCGCACAATCTCACTCTCTATTTTACCAATCTCACTCTCTATTTTACCGCACAATCTCACTCTCTTTTTTAATAATCTCACTCTCTATTTTACCGCACAATCTCACTCTCTATTTTAACGCACAATCTCACTCTCTATTGTACCGTACAATCTCACTCTCTATTTTACCGCACAATCTCACTCTCTATTTTACCAATCTCACTCTCTATTTTACCGCACAATCTCACTCTCTATTTTACCGCACAATCTCACTCTCTATTTTACCAATCTCACTCTCTATTTTACCGCACAATCTCACTCTCTTTTTTAACAATCTCACTCTCTATTTTACCGCACAATCTCACTCTCTATTTTAACGCACAATCTCACTCTATATTTTACCGCACAATCTCACTCTCTATTATACCGCACAATCTCACTCTCTATTTTACCGCACAATCTCACTCTCTATTTTAACGCACAATCTCACTCTCTATTTTACTGCACAATTTCACTCTCTATTTTACCGTACAATCTCACTCTCTATTTTACCGCACAATATCACTCTCTATTTTACCGCACAATCTCACTCTCTATTTTACCAATCTCACTCTCTATTTTATCAATCTCACTCTCTATTTTACCGCACAATCTCACTCTCTATTTTACCGTACAATCTCACTCTCTATTTCACCGCACAATCTCACTCTCTATTTTACCGTAAATCTCACTCTCTATTTTACCGCACAATCTCACTCTCTATTTTACCGCACAATCTCACTCTCTTTTTTAACAATCTCACTCTCTATTTTACCGCACAATCTCACTCTCTATTTTAACGCACAATCTCACTCTCTATTTTACCAATCTCACTCTCTATTTTACCGCACAATCTCACTCTCTATTTTACCGCACAATCTCACTCTCTATTTTACCGCACAATCTCACTCTCTATTTTACCAATCTCACTCTCTATTTTACCGTAAATCTCACTCTCTATTTTACCGCACAATCTCACTCTCTATTTTACCGCACAATCTCACTCTCTATTTTACCGCACAATCTCGCTCTCTATTTTACCAATCTCACTCTCTATTTTACCGCACAATCTCACTCTCTATTTTACCGTACAATCTCACTCTCTATTTTACCGCACAATCTCACTCTCTATTTTACCGCACAATCTCACTCTCTATTTTACCGCACAATCTCACTCTCTATTTTACCAATCTCACTCTCTATTTTACCGCACAATCTCACTCTCTTTTTTAACAATCTCACTCTCTATTTTACCGCACAATCTCACTCTCTATTTTACCGCACAATCTCACTCTATATTTTACCGCACAATCTCACTCTCTATTATACCGCACAATCTCACTCTCTATTTTACCGCACAATCTCACTCTCTATTTTAACGCACAATCTCACTCTCTATTTTACTGCACAATTTCACTCTCTATTTTACCGTACAATCTCACTCTCTATTTTACCGCACAATATCACTCTCTATTTTACCGCACAATCTCACTTTCTATTTTACCAATCTCACTCTCTATTTTATCAATCTCACTCTCTATTTTACCGCACAATCTCACTCTCTATTTTACCGTACAATCTCACTCTCTATTTCACCGCACAATCTCACTCTCTATTTTACCGTAAATCTCACTCTCTATTTTACCGCACAATCTCACTCTCTATTTTACCGCACAATCTCACTCTCTTTTTTAACAATCTCACTCTCTATTTTACCGCACAATCTCACTCTCTATTTTACCGCACAATCTCACTCTCTATTTTACCAATCTCACTCTCTATTTTACCGCACAATCTCACTCTCTATTTTACCGCACAATCTCACTCTCTATTTTACCGCACAATCTCACTCTCTATTTTACCAATCTCACTCTCTATTTTACCGTAAATCTCACTCTCTATTTTACCGCACAATCTCACTCTCTATTTTACCGCACAATCTCACTCTCTATTTTACCGCACAATCTCGCTCTCTATTTTACCAATCTCACTCTCTATTTTACCGCACAATCTCACTCTCTATTTTACCGTACAATCTCACTCTCTATTTTACCGCACAATCTCACTCTCTATTTTACCGCACAATCTCACTCTCTATTTTACCAATCTCCCTCTCTATTTTACCGCACAATCTCACTCTCTATTTTACCAATCTCACTCTCTATTTTACTGCACAATCTCACTCTCTATTTTACCGCACAATCTCACTCTTTATTTTACCGCACAATCTCACTCTCTATTTTACCAATCTCACTCTCTATTTTACCGCACAATCTCACTCTCTATTTTACCGTAAATCTCACTCTCTATTTTATCGCACAATCTCACTCTCTATTTTACCGCACAATCTCACTCTCTATTTTACCGTAAATCTCACTCTCTGTTTTACCGCACAATCTCACTCTCTATTTTACCAATCTCACTCTCTATTTTACCGCACAATCTCACTCTCTTTTTTAACAATCTCACTCTCTATTTTACCGCACAATCTCACTCTCTATTTTAACGCACAATCTCACTCTCTATTGTACCGTACAATCTCACTCTCTATTTTACCGCACAATCTCACTCTCTATTTTACCGTAAATCTCACTCTCTATTTTACCGCACAATCTCACTCTCTATTTTACCGCACAATCTCACTCTCTTTTTTAACAATCTCACTCTCTATTTTACCGCACAATCTCACTCTCTATTTTACCGCACAATCTCACTCTCTATTTTACCAATCTCACTCTCTATTTTACCGTAAATCTCACTCTCTGTTTTACCGCACAATCTCACTCTCTATTTTACCAATCTCACTCTCTATTTTACCGCACAATCTCACTCTCTATTTTAACGCACAATCTCACTCTATATTTTACCGCACAATCTCACTCTCTATTATACCGCACAATCTCACTCTCTATTTTACCGCACAATCTCACTCTCTATTTTACCAATCTCACTCTCTATTTTACCGCACAATCTCACTCTCTATTTTACCGCACAATCTCACTCTCTATTTTACCAATCTCACTCTCTATTTTACCAATCTCACTCTCTATTTTACCGCACAATCTCACTCTCTATTTTACCGCACAATCTCACTCTCTATTTTACCGCACAATCTCACTCTCTATTTTACCGCACAATCTCACTCTCTATTTTACCAATCTCACTCTCTATTTTACCAATCTCACTCTCTATTTTACCGCACAATCTCACTCTCTATTTTACCGTAAATCTCACTCTCTATTTTACCGCACAATCTCACTCTCTATTTTACCGCACAATCTCACTCTCTATTTTAACGCACAATCTCACTCTCTATTTTACCGCACAATCTCACTCTCTATTTTACCAATCTCACTCTCTATTTTACCGCACAATCTCACTCTCTATTTTACCGCACAATCTCACTCTCTATTTTACCGCACAATCTCACTCTCTATTTTACCAATCTCACTCTCTATTTTACCGTAAATCTCACTCTCTATTTTATCGCACAATCTCACTCTCTATTTTACCGCACAATCTCACTCTCTATTTTACCAATCTCACTCTCTATTTTACCGCACAATCTCACTCTCTATTTTAACGCACAATCTCACTCTCTATTTTAACGCACAATCTCACTCTCTATTTTACCGTACAATCTCACTCTCAATTTTACAGCACAATCTCACTCTCTATTATACCGCACAATCTCACTCTCTATTTTACCAATCTCACTCTCTATTTTACCAATCTCACTCTCTATTTTACCGCACAATCTCACTCTCTATTTTACCGTACAATCTCACTCTCTATTTTACCGCACAATCTCACTCTCTATTTTACCGTACAATCTCACTCTCTATTTTACCGCACAATCTCACTCTCTATTTTACCGCACTATCTCACTCTCTATTTTACCGTAAATCTCACTCTCTATTTTACCGCACAATCTCACTCTCTATTTTACCGCACAATCTCACTCTCTTTTTTAACAATCTCACTCTCTATTTTACCGCACAATCTCACTCTCTATTTTAACGCACAATCTCACTCTCTATTTTACTGCACAATTTCACTCTCTATTTTACTGTACAATCTCACTCTCTATTTTACCGCACAATCTCACTCTCTATTTTACCGCACAATCTCACTCTCTATTTTACCGCACAATCTCGCTCTCTATTTTACCAATCTCACTCTCTATTTTACCGCACAATCTCACTCTCTATTTTACCGTACAATCTCACTCTCTATTTTACCGCACAATCTCACTCTCTATTTTACCGCACAATCTCACTCTCTATTTTACCAATCTCCCTCTCTATTTTACCGCACAATCTCACTCTCTATTTTACCGCACAATCTCACTCTCTATTTTACCAATCTCACTCTCTATTTTACCGCACAATCTCACTCTCTATTTTACCGCACAATCTCACTCTCTATTTTACCGCACAATCTCACTCTCTATTTTACCAATCTCACTCTCTATTTTACCGCACAATCTCACTCTCTATTTTACCGTAAATCTCACTCTCTATTTTATCGCACAATCTCACTCTCTATTTTACCGCACAATCTCACTCTCTATTTTACCGTAAATCTCACTCTCTGTTTTACCGCACAATCTCACTCTCTATTTTACCAATCTCACTCTCTATTTTACCGCACAATCTCACTCTCTTTTTTAATAATCTCACTCTCTATTTTACCGCACAATCTCACTCTCTATTTTAACGCACAATCTCACTCTCTATTGTACCGTACAATCTCACTCTCTATTTTACCGCACAATCTCACTCTCTATTTTACCAATCTCACTCTCTATTTTACCGCACAATCTCACTCTCTATTTTACCGCACAATCTCACTCTCTATTTTACCAATCTCACTCTCTATTTTACCGCACAATCTCACTCTCTTTTTTAACAATCTCACTCTCTATTTTACCGCACAATCTCACTCTCTATTTTAACGCACAATCTCACTCTATATTTTACCGCACAATCTCACTCTCTATTATACCGCACAATCTCACTCTCTATTTTACCGCACAATCTCACTCTCTATTTTAACGCACAATCTCACTCTCTATTTTACTGCACAATTTCACTCTCTATTTTACCGTACAATCTCACTCTCTATTTTACCGCACAATATCACTCTCTATTTTACCGCACAATCTCACTCTCTATTTTACCAATCTCACTCTCTATTTTATCAATCTCACTCTCTATTTTACCGCACAATCTCACTCTCTATTTTACCGTACAATCTCACTCTCTATTTCACCGCACAATCTCACTCTCTATTTTACCGTACAATCTCACTCTCTATTTTACTGCACAATCTCACTCTCTATTTTACCGCACAATCTCACTCTCTATTTTACCGTAAATCTCACTCTCTATTTTACCGCACAATCTCACTCTCTATTTTACCGCACAATCTCACTCTCTTTTTTAACAATCTCACTCTCTATTTTACCGCACAATCTCACTCTCTATTTTACCGCACAATCTCACTCTTTATTTTACCAATCTCACTCTCTATTTTACCGTAAATCTCACTCTCTGTTTTACCGCACAATCTCACTCTCTATTTTACCAATCTCACTCTCTATTTTACCGCACAATCTCACTCTCTATTTTAACGCACAATCTCACTCTCTATTGGACCGTACAATCTCACTTCCTATTTTACCGCACAATCTCACTCTCTATTTTACCAATCTCACTCTCTATTTTACCGCACA
>NW_026609804.1:0-24405 GCF_029499605.1 Hyla sarda
TGGGGCGCCGACACCGATAGTCAGGGGGACAGAACGGGCAGCGGCGCCGATAGCCAGGGGGAGAGAAGGGTCGGCAGCAGGGCTCTAGACCCCAGGAAAGGCAGGGGGAGAGAAGTGGGCAGCGACGGCCTCTTTCCCCTGCCTTTCCTGGGGGTGTATCGGGGTATACACGCACCCTCATTTTACCATGGATATTTGGGTAAAAAACTTTTTTTACCCACATATCCTTGGTAAAATGAGGGTGCGTGTTATAGGCCGGTGCGTGGTATACCCCGATAAATACGGTAAGTGTGGAGTAGTTTTACGAATTGAAAATGATTTCAGTACTGGATATTGCTCTCACCATTTTACTGAGAGGAGGAAAAATAAATAACATGTTCAAGAAAAGCAAATGGCTTTGGGAAAACAAGTGGAACAAAAAACATTTTTTTCTCCAATTTTTCTGCCCCCCCCCCCCCCCCCCCAGTCATAACTAAAGTGAGTATAGCTCATATTTTTGCACAAGAAATCTAAAAAGTAAGGAAATTCAGAAAACAGCTTTAATAGTATTACCACCGTTAAGCAGAGGAGAGAGGCTTTGACAACATTTCTCATGTGAATCACAGCTGAGTAAGTCCAAATGCAGAATACCTGAATATCTGCCTGCTCCTTGCCCCATCAGAGGTCTAAGTTCCTTAGAGGGGCCCAGATTATCTAATCTGGTACCAGAAATGCCCTGAGTCTGATTGAAACCTGTGAAATGAAAAAACAAAGTTTTGATAATACCCATAGATATTGTAGATTATGCTACAGAACCTGCTTTGGCTCTGTTCACCCTTAATAACATGACAGCCGGCTTAGGCACATACACCTTTAACAATGGGCACAAAGAAATGTGAATTCACATCTGTGCTGGAGGCTCTAGATTTTGTCCTTTTTGACAGGAAAAACAGAGCTGTCAATAGGATTAGTTAGTCGCCATGGTGGTGCTACAGATCCAGCACTGCGTCATGTTTTCCTCTTATAGAAAAAACACAAAGCAGGTGTGACAGAGCTCTATGTATTTATGGCCTGATCTGTATATGACAGACCATGTCTGACCATGCCTACATTCAAACTCCTCTGGAATTGGGGCTTGGGCCCCCCTTACTAGAGACCAGTGGGGACTGCTGATAGGTGATAAACGTTGTCCATGTCATAACTGCTTTCACATTCACTAAAACATCCACTAATCCAACAATAATAATCAGTATGATAATTGTTAAATTCTCTGATCATGAACATCTGTAGTTACCTGCTCCAGGTGGTGGTTTTGTCTTATCGTGGGGACCAGGAAGCGGCTCATTCTGCTTATAATGACTGGCAGGTTCTGTAAATAAATAATAATAGAATTATAACACAATCTCAACGAGAAGCATTGCAATTTTGGTCACACCGGAAAGAAAATCACCAGCAAATACAGCATATGAAGAAAGCAGAGGGAGAGTTACAATAGTCCTATAGAGCGAGGACCCTACCAGCTTTCTGAACTCTGGGTGTGATATGAGGAGAGTAATAGGATATTGGGGCTTATTTCCTATATTTTCAGGACTTGAGGGGGGTGATGATTTAATTGTCCAACTTATGGGGAAAAATATCCTACTCTCTGTTATTGTTCTAGTAACAACAATAGACACTATATTCACCAGTATAAATGGCCGCAGGTTTGCTTACATGGCTGCAGTGGTAATGTCATGGCCACGCTCCCTAGTGACATCACGCCAAGCCCCCTCCATTCATGTCTATGGAAAGGGGCGCGACGGCTGTCACGCCCCTCCCATAGACATGAATGGAGGGGGCGTGGCATCACTAGGGGATGTGGCTGTGACGTTACGTCCCCGTCTGGTAGACAGCACCCTGTACAGAATGCCAGGGCTGCACCAAGATGGCGGGGGTCCCCAGCGACAGGACCCCTGCGATCATACATCTTATCCCCTATCTTTTGAATAGGGGATAAGATGTATAAAGCCGGAACACCACTTTAAACGAGTACAGCTGATATTTTTATAATAGAACACTTTTATATTAGAAGCAGTAGGAAATTAAGACAACCCTTTTAACCGTATTGCTAATGTAAAGCACAGCTGAGAGGAGAGGCATTAATACATTTCCCACATAAATCATAACTTTGTAAGTCACAATGGGCAATACCTGAATATCTGCCTGCTCCTTGTCCAACCAGAGGTCTTGCTTCCTTAGAGGGGCCTTGATTATCATATCTGGAGCCAGAAATGCCCTGACTGTGACTGAAATGTGTTTCAGGACCTGAGGAATGAAAAAGAAGAATTTTTTTGTACTGACCGTAAATTCTCTTTCTCGTAGCCTTCATTGGGGAACACAGAGTACCATGGGTATTATGCTGCTGTCCACTAGGAGTCTGAGACTAGGCAAAAAAAGAGGTTTGCTCCTCCCAGCAGAAAATACCCGCCTTCAGGCACAGAGCTAATCAGTTGTGTCACAAAGCAGAAGGAGAAGACAAACAAAGGAGATTCATCCGAAGGACAAAAGTAACAAACAGGCAACAAAACAACCTGACCAGGAACCATAAATGGGTGGGTGCTGTGTTCCCCAATGAAGGCTACGAGAAAGAGATTTTACGGTGAGTACAAAGAAAATCTCCTTTTCTCGGTCGCCTTTTAGGGGGAACACAGAGACCATGGGACGTCCCAAAGCAGTCCCTGGGGTAGGAAAAACAACCGCCAGAAAGGGGAAGAGCAATTCAGGGACTGAACTATACCCAATCGCACAGGAACGTTGAAGAGGCCTAGGAGGAAACAGGAAACCCACCACCTGGAAACACCCACAAAACATGAGGGGAGAGCTAGGACCTGAAATGGAAGGAACCAAGCAAGGATGGTGGTCCAACCTCTAAACAAATGCAACATCTGGGGCCTGACGGCCAGTCAGCCCCCTGGCCGGAGGGCGAACACCACAGAAAAAACATAAGGCACAGGACCACCGAGGCCTGGCCCAAACGTGGAAGAGAGAGCGACAAGATAACTCTAATTCAGGGGTTCCACAAAGCAAACAAACATGGCGAGGAAACTCCAGCTGCCAGAAGAGAAGCATGCAGGACAGGCCCGAAGCGAGAGTCCCACTAGGAGGCCAGCTGCAACTACAGGACTGAGGCAGAGAAGAGAGAATGACAAGAAGGCGGCAGCTGAACATGCCCAGCAGAGTGCAAAACCTTCAGAAGGTGGAACTAGAAGCCGCCGGAAAAGGAGAAGAAAGACAGACAAACAAGATCCATGTCCAGGCCCAAACGCACAACACTCCGGCCCAGAAGACGACTAGGGCAGGAGCACATTGCTGACTGCTCGGACCGAGAGACCCGGACACCGAACCACAGTCCCAAGGCCATGCTGCCAAGGGACCGGGTGGAAGACGAAACTCAAAGAGCACACAGTATCGCCTGGAAAGGCGAGGAAAATTGAGGGCGACGGGAGTACAACACCCATCTAGGTGCGAATTGCCAGACAGAGGTAACCAGGAGGACAGAAGGGCCCTCGGCCACAAGGTCCGTTCACCCCAGAGGGAGACGATGAGAGACAAACAGGTCGGTAAGGAGGTTAGAACTATCTGGAAACCCTGGAACAGTCTTCATGAGAACCAGAGGGTCCTACATCCGGGAATAAGTTGAGGGACCACGGGGTCCCACACCAGAAGTGGCTAAGCAAGCCCAAGCCGGGGCAAAACGCCCCAGGTGAAGAGCCCTAGGCCGAAAAGAATAGGGAAACTACCTTGGAGACCGGGACATGTAACTGCCACCTGGAAGATAGCACAACACAAAGGGTCCTGAACAAGTATGGGACCACCATGAACGAAGTTGCATACCCTTAGAGGGAACGGCAGGCAGAGCAACAGGCAACACTAGCACTGAGCATTGGATCCGAGCGGTCAGAACGGACTGGATGACTCCAAGGAAACACAGCCCAGAAGGCAAGGCACAGAGAGAGAGACAGAAGGGACCCAGCTCCGGTGTCAGTCCAGCGGAAACAATAAGGCACATAAACAGAAGACATTATCTGGGCGCTGGAGGTCGCCCACCAGACTGTTGTCCAGTCACTGAACAACTGACACCCACCCCGAAAGAGGACGGAAATGCCGCATCGAGACTGATGCAGAAACCGCACAAGGACTGCCCGGATGTAGCCTAAGCAAGTTACCCTGAAGGAGAGTGCCACATGAGGGTCAGGTTAACTAGAGTAGAAACCACGCCAGGGTCACCAACACCCCACGCAGAAAAAACAGGGGGGGTGAGAGCAGTAACCATCCCAGCAGGAGAAAAAATAGGCCACCTACGAAACCTGCCCATGAGCCAGGGTGTGAAAAATTACTGCATGATTAATAGCAGGCATCGTATCGTAGGCAATAGAAATAGGTAGCAAGAAAACTAATACCCATGCCATGGAGAAAAATTTGATGGATGAACCAGCCAGAGCAGTAGAGTAGCTCACCATGATACCTTTTCTGGGAAGGGAAATGTGAACCCTGGACTAGCCAGAGTCGGAATCCACTAAGCCCCGACCTGTATACAATGTCAGTCCACGCATGACTGTGAACGACTCCCCCCCGTGGAAGGGGGAAGAGAAAAGGCTCTAATGACCCATGCAGGTACTCCGCAAACCTGCCCTTTCTATAAAAAAGGGGGGGGGGGGGGAGTACAGTAGGTAGTCCACAATGTACTGCCCCTATAAAACCATTGATACTTCACATAAGGAAGGGAGGAAAAGGACACCATGACTGTCCAGAGCCCGGTGAATACACAGGGTCACTCTACAGAGCCCCTCGTACCAGTAGAAGAGTACTAGAACCGCCACCGTGAAAGAGGCAATCACTGCATAGGCTTCTGACCAGGACAATAGCAGACATGACTGTACACCCATGGTACATAACACATGGCAGCGATAAAGGGGTTGCTGCTGCTTGCAAAGGTGGTACATTGCACCTGGAGGGACCGTAATAGGACACCTCCCAAAGGAAGTGGGGGACCGGAATCTCAGCTGCAGTGTGGCAGACCGCACGTTCCCCTGTACGTGATAGAGAGTGCTCAGCACACGCAGGATCACCCCATCGTCAACTCCCACATGCAGTGGGGTACCGGAACTGCCAGTGCAGATGTGACAGACATCGTGCTGTCTATGGGCATCACAGAGGGTCCAATTAGCATCGGTCCACTCACACGTATAGTGGGGAACCGGAACTGCAGCCACGGATGCAGCAGGTGTCAAGTATTCCCTAAGAGTTGTAGAGGGTCCATTATACGTTGCAACTCCCACTCACAGTGGAGTGCCGTAACTGCAAACGCAGATGTGGTAAACATCACGCCATCCATGGGCATCGCAGAGTGTCCAACCTACATCGGTCCACTCACACGTATAGTGGGGTACCGGAACTGCAGATGCGGCAGGCGTTACGTACTCCCTAGGAATCAAAGAGGGTCTATTGTACATCGGTCTACTCTCACTCACAGCAGCTGTGGCAGATGACACACTCACCAGATTACACTGGATTAGCCTACGGAAGCTGCAGAGAATTTGTCACCCACGCCATGTCACCCTGTTCAGGTACCTCACACAGGTAGAGGGGAGAACGGAACTTCAGGCACAGCAGACCTGGCCCTGATGACCGGTGGCGAACGAAACAGACAGGTGCTGTCAGGTTTCCTGAAATTCCCCAAGGAATGATATGGAAGTCGAGCCATGCCGATGACTATCCCTAGGTCTGGACCACTGACAGGGAGGATGCAAGTTGCCAGGGGACTAAAGTTATGGAGCACCAGCGGGCAGCCGGGAATCGCAGCACGCTGGATACCGCGCCTCCCCGGAAGCCGTCCCATAAACCAGGCTGGGGACCAAACGGGGTCAGGGCTGCATGATCAGGGTGCCGGCAGCAGGGAAAAGAGAAGTAACGGTGCAAAAACGCGTCTCCCCAATGGCAGCCCCACGGACCAGGCCAGAGACTGAATGCCTGATTCGGCCGGCCCGTCCCCACTGCTGCACTGCCCGGCCACGGACCAGAGACCCGTTCCCATAGAAGGCCATGGACCAGAGACCCGTTCCCATAGAAGGCCATGAAATGCAGCCTCACTAAGCCTGCTGCAACACAGGTACAGGGGGGAGGGGAACCTTAGTCCGTCAGCCAGCTAGCCGACATGGGGTGAGAGGAGCTGGGGAAAAATGTCCATAGCTTAGTGGAGCTGGGGAGCTGAGTGGCCGGGTGAGGGAGGGAGACAGGCCACCGGACTGACCCCTACAGGTTTGGCGCTGGGGCCATGAGGGGTCTTGTCCAGAGCAGCCACCAGCAATGGCAGCCGAGGAGCTGGGCATAGTGTATAGGACCCCTAGAAGGTAGAGGAGGAATGGAAGGGGGAATGTAGTACATACTCACCCGCAGACCTCATCTTCCTATACTTACCCTGAAGTCTTCGGCCAGCTAAAAACCACGCTGCATCACACCAAACTGCCATAGTATGGCGGCAGGGGCAAGTGGGGGACCCGGACCCAGCGTACTCTGCCAGGCGCTGGCTGTTGGAGAGAAGGGTTTAACGGCCCATACTCTATGCACCGTGCCCCTTCATCGCATGTGGGTGATCAGGTAGCGCCATGCTCCTGTCGCCCAACCTAGAAAAATAACTAAAGGGAAAAAACCTTAACTTAACATCCCTAGCTAGAAAATAATAAAACAGAAAACACCAGGTCTGGAGAGAACTCCAGACCTGTGTCTGCCTCCTACTGACACTAAGCTAAAAACTCACTGGCTCAGTGCCTGTAGGCGGGTATATCCTGCTGGGAGGAGCAGACTTCTTTTTTTTGCCTAGTGTCAGCCTACTAGTGGACAGCAGCATAATACCCATTGTGTCTGTATTCCCCAATAAGGCGACCAAGAAACATAATTGTTGAAAAGACGCTTAGATATTGCGATATCTTACAACAGAAGCTGCTCAGAAGCTGTTCACGCTGGACAACATGAAAGTGGGTTAGGCACATGCTCCTTTAACAACAGGCACAAAGAAATACCAACTTAGGCTACATTCACATATGTGCTGGAGCTTAAAGGTAGGTTTTGCTCTATTTTTGGGGATTTTGACAAAAAGAATACAGATGTCTCATAATAAGGCAATAGGATCAGTTAGAGGCCACCAGTATCTGTTGTGTGACAGACCTGGCACTTCATCATGGTTTTTGCTTATGAACAGAATCACAAGGCAGATGTGACTGAGCCATTTGTATTTATTGCCTGATTGTGCAGGACACATTTATACACACATTTTGCAGGAGGCGGCAAGCAGGACAACAGGGACTCAATAATTATTTAACCCCTTAAGGACACAGCCCATTTTAGCCTTAAAGAGGTATTCCGCTGCCCAGCATTTGGAACAAACTGCTCCGAACGCGGGATCCAGCGCCTGGAGCGCGTGACGTCATTACCCCGTCCCCTCATGATGTCACCCCCCCCCCCAATGCAAGTCTATGGGAGGGGGCATGACAGCCGTCACAACTTGCATTGAGGGGGGGCGTGACGTAATGAGAGGGCGGGGCAATGACGTCACAAGCTCCCAGGACTGGCTCCTGCTTTTGGAACAGTTTGTTCCAAACGCTGAGCAGCAGAGTACCCCTTTAAGGACACAGCCAATTAAAATGTTTGCGTTTTCGTTTTTTTTCTCCTCGCCTTCTAAAAATCATAACTCTTTTATATTTCCATATACAGACCCATGTGAGGGCTTTTTATTTCTTTTTTTGCATTACCAATTGTACTTTGTAATGACACCATAAAATGGATGTCAAACCGAAAAAATTATGTGTATGAGGAAATTGAAAAGAAAACTGAAATTTTGCACATTTAGGAGGGTTTCATTTTTACGCTGTACACTATACAGTAAAAATGACAATTTTTTGTATTCTGTGGGTCAATATGAATATAATGATTCCCATAATAACATACTTTTCTATTATCGTACTGCTTTTATTTTTTCTATTTTTACATTTAACAAAATATGTAAAAAAATTGCCCTATTCTTACCACCTACGACTTTCACTTTTTTTTTTGTATACGGGGCTGTATGAGTGCTCATTTTTTATGCCGTAATCTGTAGGGTTTTTTTTTTGCATGACTTTTGCATAGTATTTAGAGTATTTGATCACATTTTATTATTTTATTTTGGAATGAGAGGTGACCAAAACAAAGCAATGTTGGACTTTTTTGTTTTTACATTTACGCCGTTCAACGTATGGAATCCTCTACATAAATATTTTTTTTTTTTGGCCCCATAGGGGACTATTTAAAGCAATTATTTGATTGCTAATACTGTTCAGTGCTATGCATAGGCATGGCACTGATCAGTATTATTGGCGATCTTCTCTGGTCTGCTCCATGTCAGACCAGAGAAGACGACGCGGGGAAGATGGACGGAGGCAGGTGAGGGAACCTCGGTCTGCCATCTTGGCTGATCTGATCCCCGCGGCCATGCATCCATCTTGCTGCAGATGACGTGATCTGTATTGAGGAGTTAATGGCAGACATCAGCGTGATCGCAGTCGGGACCTGCAATGCATGATGTGAGCACAGACCCGATGTTCGCCTCCTGTATAGGATGTAAATGTATGTCCTGGTGCGCTAAATACCAGCGGCTCAGGATGTACATTTACGTCCTATGTCTTTAGGAATTTAATATGACAGACCATGTGTCCATTAAATCCTCTGGGATAGGACCCTATGTCATTAGTAGAATCTCTCTGGACTCAGGACCCTCCTACTAGGTTATTTTAGTTTGGTACTATGTTAAAGGTGATAAACAATTTCCACAAAACATCCAATAATGCATCTATAGGATATACTGTAATTTCCCCCCATCATGAACATGTGCAGTTACCTTCTCCAGGTAGCAGTTTTGTCTTATCGGGGTATAAACTGTTGTCAATCCGGGAACCAGGAAATGGCTCATTCTGTTTATAATGACTGCCAGGTTCTGTAAATGAATCACAGAATTATAACACAATCTCAGGGAGCAGAGTTGCTATTTTCATAGTGCGGGAAAGAAAATCACCAGCGATGACAGACTTTTGCTTCATGTCACAGAAGAAAGTGCCGCTACTCCAGTCCTCACCTTTGGCTTTGTTTATATAGCTGTAGCAAAAACACCTGTATAAGGCTGGGTTCACATCATGTTTTTGCAATACAGTTTCCGTATCAGGGTTTTGATGAAAAACTGATTCCTCAAAACAACTAAAAAAAATTACTTTTCCCTCCATTATGAATAAAGTTTTACTTGTTTGATTGAAATTCCAAGAAAAAAACTGTGTAAAGTTAAAAACTGGTGAAATCGGTTCTGTATGGTTCCCATTGACTCCCATGTTAAATAAAAATAAAGAAGTATACATCTCAATATGTTTTTTTACCCAGACCAAAAACCGTGGTAGGCTACGGTTTTGGGTACGGGAAAAAAAAACTGACAAAACCGTCCAGGATCCAAAATGGACACAACCTGATGCATCTTTTGGCATATGGTTTTCAATGGAGAGTCAATGCATACAGTTTTCAATACGGTTCCATAAGGTTTTCAAATTGAAAACGTATACGGGAACTGTATTGCAAAAACGTGGTGTGAACCCAGCCTTAGTTATCACTGGCTCCAGTGTTCTCCTGCTGTATATTACAGAGGCCAGTGACTGTCTACAGAGGTGACTTGTGTATACGGGCATATTATCGTTGCACGCATGTAGAGAGATCCAGAGGAAAGGACTGATTAAACGGGTGGGTATAGCTTCCATTTTTGGTATTCTTAACAAGCAGTAGAAAAATTGGCCAACCCTTTCAATAGTATTACCAATGTAAATCCCAGGTTTCAGAGAGGCTTTCACAACATTTCTTATGTGGGTCACAAATGTGCACAATGTGGAATACCTGGATATTTTCCTGCTCCTTGCCCCATGAGAAGTCTTGAATCCTTAGAAGGATCTGTATTATCAAACCTGGAGCCCGGAATTTGCCTGAAATGTGTTTCTGAACCTGTAAAATAAAATAATATTACAAAACAAAACACATTAGATGATTTGAGGGGGGAAGATATTGTGACATCTGGCTACAAAAGCTGCTTTGACACTGTTGATGCTGACTAGACAGTGCATAGTGGCTTTGGTGCATGCCCCTCATGAATGATTGGTAACACAGCACATCCCAATATTATACTTTGTGAATACAGCAAATCCAGAGACTCACAATATCCTGGACAATAGACATTTAAAAAGTGACAAACATGTCACTTGTTCGTCATTGTTTAATAGGTGCTAATTTGGTAAGATTTACTTTGAAGGGCTGAAGCATTTCAATCATTTATCTGTGTAAAGCTATTGCACTAAAGCAGTGTTTCCCAATCATGGTGCGTCCAGCTGTTGCAAAACTACAATTCCCAGCATGCCCGGACAGCCAAAGGCTGTCCGGGCATGCTGGGAGTTGTAGTTTTGCAACAGCTGGAGGCACCCTGGTTGGGAAACACTGCACTACAGCATCACAATGTAGCATGCGATTCTACATACCAATCGGAGGCATATAGAGGTGCTGTCCATAGAAGACAATAAGCACCAAATTCTGGCCAGGTAAAACAGATCCGGAGCATCATCATGCAATAAAGCTGATGTCTTTCACATCCTCCATATTTACAATTACCTGAACCTAAGAGAGGTTTCATCTTATCAAGAGATCCACTGCTGTCAATCCTGGGACCAGGAAACTGCTCATTTTGGTTAAAACGACTGCCAGGTTCTATAAATGAATAAGATCATTACAAAGTAAGCTAATAAAACCTCATATTAATCACAAAAATCACAGGAAAAAAGGGATGCCTATTTATGAACAGACACCAACCCAGACAGTGTTTACAGCCTGTTCAGGATGTTGATGGGAAGAGTAGCTGTGGGGTCCTAGTGCACTGTACCATGGAGTGTCATAAGACTCCAACTACAGCACGGGAAGAAGCAGCCTGTGGAAGAGGAAAAAGGAAAGGGCTTCTTGGAATGGCAGGAGTGGACGGCCGCCAGAAAGCTGCAAACTGGATGTGATGTCACAGCCACGCCCCCTAGTGATGTCACACCCTCCCCCTCCATTCATTTCCATGGGAGGGGGCGTGAGGCCAAGATGCATAATGCCAGAATACCCCTTTAACTGGACAAGAATGAAATTGAATGTTGGGGATTGCCACTAACATTAAAAACACCACTCCTTTTGTGTAGGGATGGCTGTGTCGCTTGCTTACATTTAAAATTTAGAAAAAAGAGATTTTACGGTAAGTGTTAAAAAATCTCCTTCTCAAAGGATCCATTGGGGGACACAGACCGTGGGTGTATGCTGCTGTCTCTAGGAGGTATGACACTATGGCAACAAAAAAAGTCGGCTCCTCCCAGCAGGATATACCCGCCTCCAGGCCCTGAGCTAATCAGGTTGTGTACCAGAGCAATAGGAGAGGACCGACAGGTCAAGGAAAAAACACGAACTGTCCGAGAACCAGAAGAAAAAATATAACTGAACACACCCTCGGACAGAAAACCAAAGAGAAACCCAAATGGGTGGGAGCTGTGTCCCCCAATGGATCCTTCGAGAAAGAGATTTTACGGTAAGTGTTAAAAAATCTCCTTTTCTCTATCGGCTCCATTGGGGGATACAGACCGTGGGACGTACCAATGCCGTCCCTTGGGTGGGCAGATAATCAGTTAGGCAGACGGCTGTTCCACTGCCACCTGCAGCACTTTACGGCCCAGACTAGCATCAGCCGATGCGAAGGTATGAACCCGGTAGAACCTCGAGAAAGTGTGCAAAGACGACCAAGCAGCCGCCTTGCAAATCTGCGAGGCCGAGGCCTTGTTCTGGAGAGCCCAGGATGCCCCAACAGAACGGGTAGAATGAGCCACAACCCTGAAGGGAGGAACCTTCCCCCTACAGCGATAGGTTTCCGAAATGGCAGACCGGATCCACCGAGAAATGGTGGCCTTGTAAGCAGGTTGTCCCTTGCGATGACCTTCCGTAAGGACGAAAAAGGAATCACACTGAAGAAACGAAGAAGTGATAGAGAGGTAAGACCTAACAGCCCGAACCACATCCAGTTTGTGGAGTAAATGCTCCTTAGGATGAGAAGGAGCGGGACAGAAGGACGGAAGAACAATGTCCTCATTGAGATGAAAGGCCGAAACCACCTTATGCAAAAAGGAAGGATCTGGCCGGAAGACAACCTTGCCCTGATGAATCACCAGAAACGGAGAAAGGCAGGAGAGAGCTGCCAATTCAGACACTCTCCGAATGGAGGTGATAGCAAGAAATGCCACATTCCAAGAAAGGAGGCACAGGGACACCTCCCTAAGGGGTTAAAAAGGTTCACCTTGGAGGACCCCCAGAACCAGATTCAAGTCCCAAGGGGGAGAAGGTGACCGATAAGGAGGGGCAGCATGCGCCACTCCTTGAAGAAAGGTCCGGACATGAGAATTAGAAGCCAGAGGACGCTGGAAAAGAATAGAAAGGGCCGAAACCTGACCCTTAAGGGAACTGAGAGACAACCCCAGTTCCAAACCCGACTGCAAGAAAGAGAGAAGACAGGGAACAGAAAAAGTAACAGGAGACAAAACCTGAGCTTCACACCAACGAAAATAAGACCGCCAAGTACGGTGGTAAATCTTTGTCGAGGAGGGTTTACGAGCCCTGAGCATGGTGCGAATGACTTGGGAAGAGAAACCGCGGGCTCTCAAAACCGTGGTCTCAACCGCCACGCCGTCAAATGCAGCGACTGTAAATTGGGGTGCCAAAGAGGACCCTGAGACACAAGGTCCGAACGGAGTGGAAGGTGTAGTGGAGTGTCGTCCAGGAGCCTGACCAGGTCGGCGTACCACGACCTTCGCGGCCAATCTGGAGCCACCAAAATGGCAGGAACGCCCTCCGCTTTGAGCTTCAGAACCCTGGGAAGGAGCAGAAGGGGAGGAAACAGATGGGGCAGAGCAAACCCTGTCCAAGGAATCACTAGGGCATCCACAGCTAGCGCCAGGGGGTCCCGGGACTTCGCCACAAAAGGAAGGATCTTCCAATTGTGCCGAGACGCGAAGAGGTCCACGTCTGGAGTGCCCCAGAGGTCGCAGATCTGCGCGAAGACCTCCGGATGCAGAGACCACTCGCTGGGGTCGGCCGATGACCGGCTGAGGAAGTCCGCTTCCCAGTTGAGCACACCCGGAATGTGAATGGCCAGAACCTTGTTTTCCTCCCAGAAGAGAATCTTCGTCACCTCGGCCATGGCTGCCGAGCTGCGAGTGCCGCCTTGCCGATTCATGTACTCCACGGCCGTGGCATTGTCCGACTGGACGCGGACAGGGCGGGACTGAAGAAGGCACTCCCAATGAAGAAGGCAAAGAAGATTCGCCCTCAGTTCCAAGATGTTTATCGGAAGAGAGCTTCCTGGGGAGACCAGAGGCCTTGAACCGTCCAGTCCCTGAACACACCGCCCCAGCCCGACAGACTGGCATCCGTTGTAACCACCTGCCAGTGGAGGGGAAGAAATGATCGTTCCTGAAGAAGAAGGGGGCAGCGGAGCCACCAGAGCAGAGACTGATGGATCAGATGAGGGAGAGCAATCTTGCGATCGAGAGACAGAGGAGATCTGTCCCGTCGAGAGAGAATCGCCAGTTGAAGGGGACGGTAATGAAACTGGGACCTGGGCCCGAAGGGAGCGGACTCCTGACAGTAGTGTCAGACGATTGTCCGGCGTAAGGAAAAACCTGGCAGAGGCCGTGTTGAATTGAAGTCCCAGGAAGATCAGAGACTGAGTGGGAGAAAGGACAGACTTGTCCCTGTTTTCCATCCACCCGAAGCGATCCAGGGTCTGGAGGGTGAGATCCACATTCTCCAGGGTCTGGACTCTGGTGGGAGCCTTGATGAGAAGGTCATCTAGGTAAGGGATTACTGAGACTCCCCTCGACCGCAACAGGGCTATCACTGGCGCAAGGATCTTGGTAAAGACCCGAGGAGCAGTGGCCAGACCAAAGGGGAGGACTACGAATTGAAAATGCCCCTCCGGAACCGCAAAACAGAGGTACAGTTGATGGCCGGGAAATATTGGAACATGGAGGTAGGCATCTTTGATGTCCACCGAAGAAAGAAATTCCCCTTGTTCCATGGATGCCACTACCGAACGGAGGGATTCCATTGGAAAGTGGCGGATGAGAAGATGACGGGTGAGACGCTTGAGGTCCAGGACTGGCCGCACCGAACCGCCCTTCTTGGGAACCACAAAAAGATATGAATAGATACCCCGAAAACGTTCCCTTGGAGAAATGGGGACAATAACTCCCTGGAGAAGCAGGGACTGGAGAGCCTCCTGAAACTTCTTCGCCAGAGAAGGAGATCAGGGAGCCCAGGACTGAAAAAAACGATCCCTCGGGAGGGAGGCAAACTCGATTAGGTATCCGTTGGACACCACGTCCCTGACCCAAGAGTCCTGAATGTGTGTGGTCCAGATGTCTCGAAAAAATAAGAGACGACCTCCCACACGAGAAAAATCTGCGGGTGGGGGCATCGCTTCATGCGGAAGTGGGTTTGCGGTTGCCCGATTTGGCCGCAAAACGCCTCAGAAATAATCTTGTCAAGGCGCTTTCCAAAAAGACGGGCACCAGTAATAAGAAGCTCGGTGAGAGACCTTTTGTAAGCGGCATCCGCATCCCAAGCCTTAAGCCACATGGAACGGCGGAGGGCCGCTAGGTGACCCACAGCAAAGGCAGCGCAACGGGCTGACTGCATAGAAGCTGTGCACAGAAATTCCTCAGCTTTAGAGCATTGGAGGACCAAAGCAGACAGATCCTCTGGGGGGGATCCCGCCTGGATACCCTGACGGATCTTTGAGCACCACAACGATAGGTCTTTGGACACCCAAGCCGAGGCGAAGGTGGGAAGAAGAGAATAGCCTGCTGCTTCAGAGGCAAACTTCGCTAAGGACTCCACCTTCTTGTCCGTTGGGTCCTTGAAGGCAGCTGCATCTGCCAGTGGCAGTGTGGTAGCCTTAGAGAGGCGGGAAATTGGTGGATCCACCGAGTGAGGGGAAACCACCTTAGAGACAAGGTCCTTGTCGAATGGGTAACGCACCTGAACCTTCTTCATTCCCGGGAACCTCTTGTCTGGATGTTTCTATGCAGATTCCAGAAGGGTGTCAAATTCAGCGTGAGAGCTGAACCTTTGAGGTGCCGGTTTAGCACGATGAAAGGATACTTCAGGAGTCACTTCCGAAGATCCTGGGTCCTCTAAGTGAAAGGTGTCTCTTATGAGTTCACCGTTTCAATTGAATCCAATCAGAGTCAGACACCGATTCGAAAGCCTCATCCGCCAGTTCACCAAGAGAATGTGAACAAGTGGAGGCAACCCTGGAGGGGGGCGGCCCTGACCGGGTACGCGGCTCTGGCTAGGCAGAGTGGCGACTGCGGGAACGTCTTCTGGAGGAGCAACGTTTGTGACCAGACCCGGAGGGGCGGGACCCACGTCTACCTGAAGACTCAATGGAAGAGTCAGATGATGCACCCCTAGTACGCTTTTGAGAGCGTGAGGTATGTGGAGAAGGGGAGCGGGTCCCTTTAGAGGGCAGGCGCAGGGCAGACACCACGTCACAGGAGGCTTCAGCCACCGAACGGGAGACTTGAGTCAAGTCAGCCATATACTGGGATAGGGAAGAAACCCAGGCTGGAGGGGCGGCCGAATCCACCGGAACTGAAAGAGCATCCATGGGGTCTGGGGCAGCAGAGGAGCAGGCAGAGCAAGTGGATTCAGCAGAACCAGGCATTTTGGCATTACAGCTGTGCTGTGAGGAGAACTCCGCTCTGAGTGAAAGAGAGGGAGAAACAGGCCAGCCAATAGCCATAGTGGGGCGTGCCTGGAGCAGAGGCACTGTCTAATTGGCCTCTGCCCCCGAAAATCGCACGCAAGGCGCTGATTGGAGGGCAATTCGCGCCCCCAGTAAGCTCCAGCGGCCCTGTGGGCGGAGCTATAGCACCCCAGCAGCCGTGAAGAACAACAGTAATGACGCCCGCTCCTTGCCCCGGGCGCACATGTCCTTAGCGTCTGCGCCCGCGGGCGATACACAAGTCCGCCGGCAGCTGTGCTGCCAAAACTGAAAGTAAGTTGACGCTCCGTGCGCCGAACAGTACAAACGCCGCGGCACGTACGTAAAATAAAGTAGCCAGGTAACCCCTTCCTGCCCAAAATGCCATTGTTCGCCCCTGCTTGAATAAAGATAGAGCCTCAATACAGGCCAGCCCCATAGATCCTGAAAGGTGGGCCAAAAAATGAGGGTCTCCAGAGGTTGCAAGTCAGCACCTAAAGGGAGAAAAATATATACTCACCTGGTCAGAAGAACTTACCTAATGGATTCTTCTGTGAAGTCTTCAGTCAGCCTTCTGTTACCTGCATCACACCGAGCTACCATGGGCGAGCAAGGCGAGCAGGGAAATAGGGGGACCCGGACCCATGAGGTACAACCCCAGGCGCTGACCGTTGGCGAGAGGAGGTTAACAGCGCATATACGCAATGTCTGTGCCCCCTCAATCGCAATGGGAAACAGTGAGCCGCAGTTCCCCACCTGAAAACGTGAAAGAAAAAGGAATAAAAACAAACACATTCCCTAACTAGGAAAATAAAAAAACATAAGACCTGGTCCGGAGAAATCCAGACCATATCCACCTCCTTCAGACACTAAGCTTAAACTGATTAGCTCAGGGCCTGGAGGCGGGTATATCCTGCTGGAAGGAGCCGACTTTTTTTTGTTGCCATAGTGTCATACCTCCTAGAGACAGCAGCATACACCCACGGTCTGTGTCCCCCAATGGAGCCGATAGAGAAATAAAGAATTATAAAAAATAAAAAACACATTAAAGCCACCATAAGTTTGGTCCAAGGTAAATCAAAATTTCAAGTCATAATGAGGGATACCTGAATATCTGCCTGCTCCCGGTCCCATAAGAGGTCTCAAGTCCTTTGATAGATCTGGATTTTCAAATCTGGAGGCAGGAGGTTGATTCTGATTGAAATGTGTTTCACCCCCTGTAGAACAAAACATATATACTTCATAAAATGCCCCTTACATTGCATGAGAACAGCATGAAATACATATGTCAGAACAGCTGTAGTGTGCAAAGGGTCTCCTGCTGATATGGATCACAGGGGTCTCGTCGCTGGGACCCCCCCACGACCTCGGTGCAGCCCCCAGCATTCTGTGCCGGGCGCTGCTTCTAAGACGGGGACGTGACGTCACACCCCCTGTGATGTCATGCCATGCCCCCTCAATTCATGTCTGTGCCAGCAAGACCCCTGTGATCATACATCTTATCCCCTATCTTTTGGATAGGGGATAAGTTGTATATACCCAGAATACCCCTTTAACACAGGAAAAAACTATGTATTGTAGTTCCCACCTCCCTTTGACTAATAGGGAATATTTAAAAACAGCCCTAACAAAAAAAGGGCTACTTTTTAAGAGCAGTTCCACTTCGAAGCTCACACGGAAATCAATGGGAACTTGAATAAAAAAAAGAAAAACCTAAAAAGCTGCAAGAAAATCCACATCAAATCCAGTACCAAAAGATATATAGCAATGATAGGAGTGACATCAGGTGATGGTCAGGATTATACAGTCAGGGATGTGAATTAGACATATAGACCCCTCAGTATAAAACATTCACACACCCTGACTGTATAATCCTGACCATTTCATGACTTCCATTATTAAATACAAGTTCACACCCAACTGACTATTCCCTGAATTGTCAGACAAACTATTAACCCTTATATCTCAAAAATGGAACGGCACATCAAGAAACTGTAAAAAGGCACATGATGAGGACACCATAAGCTATTTATTAATAGCCACAAACATATTTTTTGTGGGTTAGCCACAGGTTCTCTTTAACCCCTTAAGGACCAGGCCATTTTATACCTTAAGGACCGGAGCGTTTTTTGCAATTCTGACCAGTGTCACTTTAAACATTAATAACTCTGGAATGCTTTTAGTTATCATTCTGATTCCGAGATTGTTTTTTCGTGACATATTCTACTTTAACTTAGTGGTAAAATTTTATGGTAACTTGCATCCTTTCTTGGTGAAAAATCCCAAAATTTGATGAAAAAAATGAAAATTTTGCATTTTTCTAACTTTGAAGCTCTCTGCTTGTAAGGAAAATGGATATTCAAAATATATTTTTTTGGGGTTCACATATACAATATGTCTACTTTATGTTTGCATCATAAAATTTATGAGTTTTTACTTTTGGAAGACACCATAGGGCTTCAAAGTTCAGTAGCAATTTTGAAATTTTTCACAAAATTTTCAAACTCACTATATTTCAGGGACCAGTTCAGTTTTGAAGTGGATTTGAAGTGGATTTGAAGGGTCTTCATATTAGAAATACCCCATAAAATACCCCATTATAAAAACTACACCCCCTAAAGTATTCAAAAAAACATTCAGTAAGTGTATTAACCCTTTAGGTGTTTCACAGGAATAGCAGCAAAGTGAAGGAGAAAATTCAAAATCTTCATTTTTTACACTCGCATGTTCTTGTAGACCCAATTTTTGCAAGGGATAAAAAGGAGAAAATTTTTACTTGTATTTGAAACCCAATTTCTCTCGAATAAGCACATACCTCATATGTCTATGTTAATTGTTCGGCGGGCGCAGTAGAGGGCTCAGAAGGGAAGGAGCGACAAATGGTTTTTGGGGGGCATGCCGCATTTAGGAAGCCCCTATGGTGCCAGGACAGCAAAAAAAAAAACACATGGCATACCATTTTGGAAACTAGACCCCTCAGGGAACGTAACAAGGGGTAAAGTGAACCTTAATACCCTACAGGTGATTCACGACTTTTGCATATGTAAAAAAAATATATATTTTTTTTACCTAAAATGCTTGTTTTCCCAAAATGTTTACATTTTTAAAAAGGGTAATAGCGGAAAATACCCCCCAAAATTTGAAGCCCAATTTCTCCCGATTCAGAAAACACCCCATATGGGGGTGAAAAGTGCTCTGCTGGCGCACTACAGGTCTCAGAAGAGAAGGAGTAACATTTGGCTTTTTAAAAGCAAATTTTGCTCGGGGGCATGCCGCATTTAGGAAGCCCCTATGGTGCCAGAACAGCAAAAAAAAACACATGGCATACCATTTTGGAAACTAGACCCCTCGGGGAACGTAACAAGGGGTAATGTGAACCTTAATACCCTACAGGTGTTTCACGACTTTTGCATATGTAAAAAAATATATATTTTTTTTTACCTAAAATGCTTGATTTCCCAAAATTTTTACAATTTTAAAAAGGGTAATAGCAGAAAATACCCCTAAAAATTTGAAGCCCAATTTCTCCCGATTCAGAAAACACCCCATATGGGTGTGAAAAGTGCTCTGCTGGCGCACTACAGGTCTCAGAAGAGAAGGAGTCACATTTGGCTTTTTGAAAGCGAATTTTGCTCTGGGGGCATGCCGCATTTAGGAAGCCCCTATGGTGCCAGGACAGCAAAAAAAAAAAAAACACATGGCATACCATTTTGGAAACTAGACCCCTCGGGGAACGTAACAAGGGGTAATTTGAACCTTAATACCCTACAGGTGTTTCACGACTTTTGCATATGTAAAAAAATATATATTTTTTTTACCTAAAATGCTTGTTTTCCCAAAAATTTTACATTTTTTAAAAGGGTAATAGCAGAAAATACCCCCCCAAAATTTGAAGCCCAATTTCTCCCGAGTACGGCGATACCCCATATGTGGCCCTAAACTGTTGCCTTGAAATACGACAGGGCTCCAAAGTGAGAGCGCCATGCGCATTTGAGGCCTAAATTAGGGACTTGCATAGGGGTGGACATAGGGGTATTCTACGCCAGTGATTCCCAAACAGGGTGCCTCCAGCTGTTGTAAAACTCCCAGCATGCCTGGACAGTCAACGGCTATCTGGCAATACTGGGAGTAGTTGTTTTGCAACAGCTGGAGGCTCCGTTTTGGAAACAGTGGCGTACCAGACGTTTTTCATTTTTATTGGGGAGGGGGGTTGTATAGGGGTATGTGTATATGTAGTGTTTTTTACTTTTTATTTTATTTTGTGTTAGTGTAGTGTAGTGTTTTTAGGGTACAGTCGCACGGGCGGGGGGTTCACAGTAGTTTCTCGCTGGCAGTCTGAGCTACGGCAGAAAATTTGACGCAGCTCAAACTTGCAGCCGGATACTTACTGTAATCCTCCGCCCATGTGAGTGTACCCTGTACGTTCACATTGGGGGGGGGGGGAAATCCAGCTATTGCAAAACTACAACTCCCAGCATGTACGGTCTATCAGTGCATGCTGGGAGTTGTAGTTTTGCAACCGCTGGAGGCTCCGTTTTGGAAACAGTGGCGTACCAGACGTTTTTCATTTTTATTGGGGAGGGGAGGGGGGCTGTGTAGGGGTATGTGTATATGTAGTGTTTTTTACTTTTTATTTTATTGTGTGTTAGTGTAGTGTAATGTTTTTAGGGTACAGTCGCACGGGCGGGGGTTCACAGTAGTTTCTCGCTAGCAGTTTGAGCTGCGGCAGAAATTTTGCCGCACCTCAAACTTGCAGCCGGATACTTACTGTAATTCTCCGCCCATGTGAGTGTACCCTGTACGTTCACATTGGGGGGGGGGGGGGGGGGGAACATCCAGCTGTTGCAAAACTACAACTCCCAGCATGTACGGTCTATCAGTGCATGCTGGGAGTTGTAGTTTTGCAACAGCTGGAGGCACACTGGTTGTGAAACACCGAGTTTGGTAACAAACTCAGTGTTTTGCAACCAGTGTGCCTTCAGCTGTTGCAAAAGCTACAACCCCCAGCATGTACGGACAGCGGAAGGGCATGCTGGGTGTTGTAGTTATGCAACAGCTGGAGGCATACTACTTTGGCTGGGGATGCTGGGGATTGTAGTTAAGCAACAGCTGGAGACACACTGGTTTGCTACTTAACTCAGTGTGCCTTCAGCTGTTGCAAAACTACAACTCTCAGCAGTCACCGACAGCAAACGGGCATGCTGGGAGTTGTAGTTATGCAACCACCAGATGCACCACTACAACTCCCAGCATGCACTTTAGCTGATTGTGCAAGCTGGGAGTTGTAGTTACACAACAGCTGAAGGTACACTTTTCCATAGAAAGAATGTGCCTCCAGCTGTTGCAAAACTACAAGTCCCAGCATGCCCATAAGGGCATGCTGGGAGTTGTGGTGGTCTGCCTCCTGCTGTTGCATAACTACAGCTCCCAGCATGCCCTTTTTGCATGCTGGGAGCTGTTGCTAAGCAACAGCAGGAGGCTGTCACTCACCTCCAACGATCCTCGCTGCACAGGTCAGTCCCTCGTCGTCTCCGCCGCCGCCGCTGCTCCTGGGGCCCTGATCCCAACAGGGGCGCCGGGGATCTGGGTCCCCAGAACCCGGGGTGCACGTCCCGCACCCGCTCACGTCCTCCGGAAGAGGGGCGGAGCGGGTTGCGGGAGTGACACCCGCAGCAGGCACCCTGATTGGTCGGCTGGTAATCCGGCCGACGAATCAGGGCGATCGTGAGGTGGCACCAGTGCCACCTCACCCCTGCAGGCTCTGGCTGTATATAATTCCGGGTCACCGGAGACCCGATTGACCCGGAATCCGCCGCAGATCGCTGGACTGAATTGTCCAGCGATCTGCGGCCATCGCCGACATGGGGGGTCATAATGACCCCCCTGGGCGATATGCCCCGATGCCTGCTGAACAATTTCAGCAGGCATCGGGGACCGGCTCCGCTCCAGATGGTTGCGGGGGGGCGGTAAAACACATGACGTTCTCATACGTCATGTGTCCTTAAGGACTCGGAAATGGAAACGTATGAGAACGTCATGTGTCCTTAAGGGGTTAATATGATTGCCATTATGCAATTCAGCTCTCACTCCCATAAAGGAAGTCCTGCAGTATTAACAATACACCCATCTACTATATATTTTGCATTATTTAGAGAGTATGTCACTTTAGTATGTGGTAGAAGTTATAGAAGTTGTCAAATCAGAGACTTTGGTACAATATTGCTAAGAAATGTCACTAATGTCCCTTCCACAAAGGATCAACCAAAGAGGCACCTGGAGATCCACTAGACATTATTTGGGCCATTGTCTAACCCCACAGACATCTAAAAAAAAAGCTGAAGACAGGATGAAAAGTGGAAATGCACTTTCTTAGAACCCGCACACCTTCATTTTAGTAATCAGCATAGGTCAAACTACTGTGACCCTCAGAAATTGGACTAATGGTATGTTACCAATGGCTCAGATATGACAATTCATTAAATGGAAATCCAGCATCATTCTGATTATCATCATTAAGGTAAAGTATTTGACATTAGCTGCTAAAAGTGTATAAAAATATCCATGTTACTAAAAGATCTATCTGAGCTCAACTATGGTTCATCCACTGCCTAGTACACAGAGGGGTGCTTTTTTATATTAGAGTGGCTTGCCCACAACTTGACTGAACAGCCAAGAAAAAAATTTTGATGCTATTTGTTACCTTGATTTCTTTGAACATCTTGTTCCTAATGCTGGGAAGGATTTCGAGGTGCTTAAAGGGGTACTTTTTATTTTTATTTATTTATTTTTTTTAACTCAACTGGTGCCAGAAAGTTAAACAGATTTTTAAATGACTTCTATTAAAAAAAGCTTTACCCTTCCAGTACTTATTAGAAGTTGTATGCTACAGAGGAAAAGGAGATTTTTTTTAACACTTACCATAAAAAATCTTTCTCGAAGGATCCATTGGGGGACACCGACAGTGGGTGTATCTTGCTGTCTCTAGGAGGTGTGACACTATGGTGATAAAAAAAGTCAGCTCCTCCCAGCAGGATACACCCGCCTTCAGGCTTTGAGCTAGTCAGTTTAAGTTCCAGAGCAATAGGAGGAGACCAATAGGTCAAGGAAAAACCCAAAACTGTCCGAGAACCAGAAGAAAAAACATAACTGAACACATCCTCGGACAGAGAACCAAGGAAAAACCCCAAAAAGGGCGGGAGCTGTGTCCCCCAATGGATCCTTCGAGAAAGAGATTTTACGGTAAGTGTTAAAAAAAAATCTCCTTTTCTCTATCGGCTCCATTGGGGGACACAGACAGTGGGACGTACCAAAGCCGTCCCTTGGGTGGGCAGATAAGTAATCAGGCAGACGGCTGATCCACTGCCGCCTGCAACACCTGTACGCCCCAGGGTAGCATCAGCCGATGCGAAAGTATGAACCCGATAAAACCTCGAGAAAGTGTGCAAAGATGACCAGGTAGCCGCCTTGCTTGTGCAGTAAACGCTCCCTAGGATGAGAAGGAGCCGGGCAAAATGACGGGAGGACAATGTCCTCATTGAGATGAAAGGCCGAGACCACATTAGGTAAAAAGGAAGGGTCTGTCCGGAAAACAACCTTGTCCTGGTGGATTACCAGAAACGGAGAACGGCAGGAAAGAGCTGCCAATTCAGACACCCTCCGGATGGAGGTGATAGCCACCAGAAACGCCACTTTCCAAGAAAGGAGGCGGAGACACACCTCTCTAAGGGGCTCAAAGGGTGCACCCTGGAGGGCACTTAGGGCCAAATTCAAGTCCCAAGGAGGAGAGGGAGACCGATAAGGAGGAGCAGCGTGCGCCACTCCTTGCAGGAAGGTTCGGACATGAGGATTAGAAGCCAGGGGCCGCTGGAAATGAACAGTAAGGGCCGAAACCTGACCCTTAAGGGAACTGAGAGACAACCCCAGTTCCAACCCAGACTGCTAAAAAGGAGAGAAGATGGGGAACAGAGAAGGTCACCGGGGAGAAGTCCTGAGCTTCACACCAACGAAAATAAGACCTCCATGTACGGTGGTAAATCCTTGCAGAGGAGGGTTTACGAGCCTTGAGCATGGTGCGAATGACTTGGGAAGAGAACCTGCGGGCCCTCAAAACCGTCGTTTCAACCGCCACGCTGTCAAATGCAGCGACTGTAAATTGGGGTGGCAAAGAGGACCCCGAGAGAGAGCAGGTCCGGACGGAGCGGAAGGCGCAGTGGAGCGTCGTCCAGGAGCCTGACCAGGTCGGCATACCACGACCTTCGGGGCCAATCTGGAGCTACCAGAATGGCGTGGGACGCCCTCTGCCTTGAGCTTCCTCAGCACCCTGGGAAGAAGCGGAAGAGGAGGGAACAGATAGGGTAGGGTAAACCCCGCTTAATGAATCACTAGGGCGTCCATGGCCAGAGCCTGAGTGTCCCGGGACTTTGACACAAACTGAAGGATCTTCCGATTGTGTCGGGACACGAAGAGGTCCACGTCCGGAATGCCCCAGAGGTCGCAGAGGCGCGCCAAGACCTCTGGATGTAGGGACCACTCGCCGGGGTCGGGTGAGGACC